>NW_028134842.1:0-95851 GCF_964662115.1 Mustela nivalis | reverse complement strand
AGTTCAAGTTTTCCCTTCAGTCTTCCCCACGGCTTGGCTTTGGAATTCCTCTTTTGGTGGGACACCTGAGGTAACAAAACTGAAATGAGTCCTCCCATCCCACAGACTGACGAAAAGCAATTGGGAATCGGGCCAAATCCTCAAAGAGGAAGATTCGTCCATGGCCCATGAGGCCTCCCCGACATTCCACGGCCATCGCTGATACAAAATCCAGAGACAAAAGCCTGAGCAAGCGCCTCAGACTCGCACTTTCTTCATATCCTGAAGAGTTCTTCTCATGGCTTGTAGATCGGGCCTGCCATACCTACGTCCCCAAACCTAAGCTGAGTTTGTGTTTTCAGACTTCTGTTCTCAAAGTTTTGGGCCACACACACTCCAGGCTGGGCCCCTGGAGCCACACATTAGGACCGTGCCTACCAATCCATGGGAATTCTGCCCATTCCATGGTCCAAAATCGCACAAATTTGGAGAAACTTCCAACGTCCCTGAGGCCATCCCAATAGTGTAGGTCGCCCGGAACAAACAAGGGCTGTCTGACACCAGCTGATAATCGACCTCCACTCATACCATAGATGGATGTCCCCAGAGAAGAAGATTGAACCAGACAGGACCCTAGGCCATAATAGGATCCATTGCTTTGGGTTACAGGCATGTGTCCTCACAAGCCTGATTCCAATACGAGCATAGGGGTCTTCCTGAGGCACCCATCAGAAGTCATCTCGTCTCCACAAAGAAACCTGTGCATGGGAGCCATGTCCAAAGCTTAGGAGAGTACTTCAGGGTCCCGGTGCCACCGCCCCATTCCAAGGCCCTCATGGACACAAAAAAACACTAGGGCCCATTTTCAGGAAAGTCCATTTCAACTCAGCCACCCCGGTTGCTCCGGCAGAGCCATCAGATCTAAACTGTCTTGTGGCTAGGAGACAATGGGAATGCGAGGCGGGCTTCCCAGGCATCCATCCGCGAACGGTGATCTGGAGGCATTCCATATGGGATGTCCTTGAGCTGTCCAACAGGTCTTAATTGTCCCGCAGAAGGAATCCTTGAAGGGGGCATCCCACAACTCCCAACGTGGGAAAACCTCAATGGCCTCGAGATTCCGCTCCCTTCATGAAGCGGCCGTCATGCACAGAAAATCCAACCTGAGCCAACGTCTGATCCTCGCCCTGACTTCAGATGCATGAGATATTGGTTCAGATCTGCAGGGGGTACCTGCCGTGCCCTCGCCCTGAAACCCAAGTCTTGCTTGTCTTCTCAGACTTCCGTCCTCACACTCCTGGCCCCGAAGCCCTCAAGTTTGTCAATTCTGGACCCACAATGCAGCACTCTGCCTGCCCTCTAGAAAAAAAATTATTGCCTCATGAGCTGCCCAGGCAACTTAAATGAGGATAAACCTACACAGCACACGATTTTACCCAAATTATATAGTCTAACCTGGGCACTAATGCACTGTCGAGCAAACCTGAGCCCGGACCTCCTGACCAACACTCAGAAAGCTGACCGCACACTGAGCACATAAAACCTGCCATGGCCTTAGGTCATCTTCTCTTCGCTACTTCAGTTTTCAGGCTTCAGAACCGAGACCTTATCTCCAATCAATGCCCAGGGGTGAGTGTGATGCAGAAATCAGAACTCCCCCTTACCCATGGCAGGAACCCTTGTGGTTGGCACGTAGTCCAACGTTCAGTGTAGGAGAAACCAGCATTCACCCTGAGGCCCCGCCCATTCTTGAGTGCGACGAGGGCATACACACGCATTGTGACCCTCAGCATGAGTCCTGTCCTCTAGTAAGTCCTCTCAGTGGCTGGATCATTAGATGTCATAATGGGCTTGACATGTCCCGAGCCCCAATTTTACCCAGATTTCTGATTGTCCAGTCGCCCCTCTCCAGGGCTCTACTCTGGAATCCCTCATTTGGTGGGACACCAGAGGTTAATAAAGAAAACAACAACAACAAAAAAAAAAACAACGGACTTCTTCCAGCCCACAGAATGACCCCAAACTCTTTGGACGGGGCCAAACACCAGAGAGTAAGACTCGTCCATTTCCCATGAAGTCACCCAGAAATTCCACGACCATGAGTGACACGATATCCAGAGACAAAAACTTGAGCAGGAGCCTCACACGCGCCCTTCTTTCAAATCCCGAAGAGTTCTCCTCATGGTCTGTAGGTCAGTCCTGCCATACCTATGACCCGAAACATAAGCCGAGTTTGTGTTTTCAGACAACTGTCCAAACAGCCCTGGCCTACACAACCTACAGGCTCAGGCCCCTGGAGCCAAACCTGAGGACTGTACTTGCCCTCTCCAAGGGAATAGTGTGTGCCCATTCCAATGGCCAGAACCCTTCTAATAGGATACACCTCTAAAGTCCCTGATCCATCTCAATAGTGGTGGCTTCCCAGGAAATCAGGGGCAATCTGAGCCCAACTGAGCACCTACCTGCACTCAGACCCATAGACAGATGTCCCAGAGGTAAAAAGGAAAGAACAGGCCCCTAGGCACTAATCAGATCCATTGCTTTGGTTTCCAGGCATCTCTCCTCAGAGGCCTGGATTTCAAAAGCAGCATATAGCTGTTGCTTGACTCACCCAGCAGAAAACATCTCATCTACACATGGGAAACTTGCACGTTGGAGCTGTGTCAAAGCCTCTGTTTAGGAGAAGCCTTTAGGGCCCCAGGGCCACCGCTTCATTCCAAGGTCTCCATAGACACAAAAGCACATTAGGAAACATCCCCAGGGGTGTCCACTTCAACTCAGCGTCCTCGGTTGCTCCCCACAGATCCAGGAGATCTAACCTGTCTTGTTGCTAGGAGACAATTGGAATGCGAGGTGGGCTACCCAGACATCCATCCTTAGAACCCTGCTCAGTATCATTGGCCTGGAGCCAAACAACAGGTCTCAATTGTCCTGCAGAACACTCTCTGCAGTTTGGAGCTTCTCACAACTCCCATCGTGGGAAAACCCCCATGGCCTCGTGATGCCCCCCCATTCATGAAGGGGCCATCAGGGACAGAAACTCCAACCTGAGCATCGTCTGATTCCCGCCCTGACTTCAGATGCACGAGATCTCGATTTAGGTCTGTAGATTGTGCCTGCCATGGCCTCACCCAGAAACCTAAGCCTAGCTTGTGTTCTCAGACTTTGGTCGTCAGACTACTGGCCCACAAGCCCTCCAGTTTGGCAATCCAGAACTACAATGCAGCACTCTGCCGGCCCTCCAGAAGAAAAACATTGCCCTCTGGGGCTACCCAGTAACCCAAAATGAAAATCAACCTGCACTGACCTTGCCTGTACCCCAAATACATAGGCAGACCTGGGTACTAATGCCCTTTCTGACACAGCCTGAGCCTGGACCCCTTGCCCCTCCCAGACAGCTGGCCGCACACTGACCACATCGAGTCGCCATGGCCTTAGGGCGTCATCTCTTCCCAACCTCGGTTTTCAGGTTTCAGAACCTAGATATTATCTCCAATCACTGCCCAGGGTTATAGGTGATGCAGAAACCAGAACTCCTTCCCCATGGCAAGAAACCTTGTGGTTGGCATGTTGTCCAACGTTCAGTGTAGTTGAAAGCAGTGAGGCCCATGAGGCCCCGCCCATGCTCGCGGGCCACATTGGTCACAAACACACATTGTGACCCTCAGGCTGAGCCCAGTCCTCAAGTAAGGCCACTCAGTGGCTGGATGAAGAGATAGCATATTGGGCTTGCGATGCCCCTAGGCCCCAATTTTTAACCATAGTTTGCGTTGTCCCTTCAATCTTCCCCACGGCTTGGCTTTGTAATTCCTCTTTTGGTGGGACACCTGAGGTAACAAAACTGAAATGAGTACTCCCATCCCACAGATTGACGAAAAGCAATTGGGATCAGGCCAAATCCTCAGAGAGGAATATTCGTCCTTGGCCCATGAGGCCTCCCCGACATTCCACGGCCATCGCTGATACAAAATCTAGTGACAAAAGCCTGAGCAAGCGCCTCAGACTCGCACTTTCTTCATATCCTGAAGAGTTCTTCTCATGGTTTGTAGATCGGGCCTGCCATACCTACGTCCCCAAACCTAAGCTGAGTTTGTGTTTTCAGACTTCTGTCCTCAAATTCCTGGGCAACACACCCTCCAGGCTGGGCCCCTGGAGCCACACTTTAGGACTGTGCCTACCAATCCATGGGATTTCTGCCCATTCCATGGTCCAAAATTGTACAAATTAGGAGAAACCTCCAAAATCTCTGAGGCCATCCCAATAGTGTAGGTCGCCCGGAACAAACAAGGGCTGTCTGACACGAGCTGATAATCGACCTCCACTCATACCATTGATGGATGTCCCCAGAGAAGAAATTGAACCAGACAGGACCCTAGGCCATAATAGGATCTATTGCTTTGGGTTACAGGCATGTGTCCTCAAAAGCCTGATTCCAATACGAGCATAGGTGTTTTCCTGAGGCACCCATCAGAACTCATCTCGTCTCCACAAGGAAACCTGTGCATGGGAGCAATGTCCAAAGCTTAGGAGAGTACTTCAGGGTCCCGGTGCCACTGCCCCATTCCAAGGCCCTCATGGACACAAAAACACATTAGGACCCATCCTCAGGATAGTCCATTTCAAATCAGGCACCCCGGTTGCTCCGGCAGAGCCATCAGATCTAAACTGTCTTGTTGCTAGGAGACAATTGGAATGCGAGGCGGGCTTCCCAGGCATCCATCCGCGAACGGTGCTCTGGAGTCATTCCATATGGGATGACCTGGAGCTGTCCAAAAGTTCTCAATTGTCCCGCAGACGGAATCCTTGAAGGGGGCAACCCACAACTCCCAACGTGGGAAAACCTCAATGGCCTCGAGATTCCGCTCCCTTCATGAAGCGGCCGTCATGCACAGAAAATCCAACCTGAGCCAACGTCTGATCCTCACCCTGACATCAGATGCATGAGATATTGGTTCAGATCTGCAGGGGGTACCTGCCGTGCCCTCGCCCTGAAACCCAAGTCTAGCTTGTCTTCTCAGACTTCCGTCCTCACACTCCTGGCCCCGAAGCCCTCAAGTTTGGCAATTCCGGACCCACAATGCAGCACTCTGCCTGCCCTCTAGAAAAAAAATTATTGCCTCATGAGCTGCCCAGGCAACTTAAATGAGGATAAACCTACACAGCACTCGACTTTACCCAAATTATATAGTCTAACCTGGGCAATAATGCACTGTCCAACACAACCTGAGCCCGGACCTCCTGACCAACACAAAGAAAGCTGACCGCACACTGAGCACATAAATCCCGCCATGGCCTTAGGTCATCATCTCTTCGCTACCTCAGTTTTCAAGTTTCAGAACCGAGACCTTATCTCCAATCACTGTCCAGGGGTGAGTGTGATGCAGAAATCAGAACTCCTCCTTACCCATGGCAAGAACCCTTGTGGTTGGCACGTTGTCCAACGTTCAGTGTAGGAGAAACCAGCATTCACCCTGAGGCCCCGCCCATTCTCGAGTGTGACGATGGCATACACACGCATTGTGACCCTCAGCATGAGTCCTGTGCTCTAGTAAGTCCTCTCAGTGGCTGGACCATTAGATGTCATAATGGGCTTGACATGACCCTAGGCCCCAATTTTTAACCAGATTTCTGATTGTCCAGTCGCCCCTCCCAGGGCTTTACTCTGGAGTTCCTCATTTGGTGGGACACCTGAGGTTAAAAAAGAAAACAACAACAACAACAAAAAATACGGGCTTCTTCCAGCCCACAGAATGACCCCAAACTCCTTGGGCGGGGCCAAAACACCAGAGAGTTAGACTCGTTCATTTCCCATGAAGTCACCCAGAAATTACACGACCATGAGTGACACGATATCCAGAGACAAAAACTTGAGCAGGAGCCTCACACTCGCCCTTCTTTCAAATCCCGAAGAGTTCTCCTCATGGTCTGTAGTTCAGTCCTGCTATACTTATGACCCGAAACATAAGCCGCGTTTGTGTTTTCAGACAACTGTCCAAACAGCCCTGGCCTACACAACCTACAGTCTCAGGCCCCTGGAGCCAAATCTGAGGACTGTACTTGCCCTCTCCAAGGGAATTGTGTGTGCCCATTCCAATGGCCAAAACCCTTCTAATAGGATAAATCTCCAAAGTCCCTGATCCATCTCAATAGTGGTGGCTTCCCAGGATAAACAGGGGCTATCTGAGCCCAACTGAGCACCTACCTGCACTCAGACCCATAGACAGATGTCCCCAGAGGTAAAAAGGAAAGAACAGGCCCCTAGGCACTAATCAGATCCATTGCTTTGGTTTCCAGGCATCTCTCCTCAGAGGCCTGGATTTCAAAAGCAGCATTTAGCTGTTTCTTGACTCACCCATCAGAAAACATCTCATCTACACATGGGAAACTTGCTCGTTGGAGCTGTGTCAAAGCCTCTGTTTAGGAGAACCCTTTAGGGCCCCAGGGCCACAGCTTCATTCCAAGGTCTCCATAGACACAAAAGCACATTAGGACCCATCCCCAGGGGTGTCCACTTCAACTCGGCGTCCTCGGTTGCTCCCCACAGATCCAGGAGATCTAACCTGTCTTGTTGCTAGGAGACAATTGGAATGCGAAGTGGGCTACCCAGCCATCCATCCTTAGAAGCCTGCTCAGAATCATTGGCCTGGAGCCAAACAACAGGTCTCAATTGTCCTGCAGAAGACCCTCTGCAGTTTGGAGCTTCTCAAAACTCCCATCGTGGGAAAACCCCCATGGCCTCGTGATGCCCCCCCATTCATGAAGGGGCCATCAGGGACAGAAACTCCAACCTGAGCGATCGTCTGATCCTCGCCCTGACTTCAGATGCACGAGATCTCGATTCAGGTCTGTAGATTGTGCCTGCCATGGCCTCACCCAGAAACCTAAGCCTAGCCTGTGTTCTCAGACTTTTGTCGTCAGACTACTGGCCCACAAGCCCTCCAGTTTGGCAATCCAGAACTACAATGCAGCACTCTGCCTGCCCTCCAGAAGAAACACATTGTCCACTGGGGCTACCCAGTAACCCCAAATGAGGATCAACCTGCACCGACCTTGGCTGTACCCCAAATACATAGGCTGACCAGGGCACTAATGCCCTTTCTGCCACAGCCTGAGCCTGGATCTCCTGGCCCATCCCTGACAGCTGGCCGCACACTGAGCACATCGGACCCGCCATGGCCTTAGGTCGTCATCTCTTCCCAACCTCGGTTTTCAGGTTCAGAACCTAGACCTTATCTCCAATCACTGCCCAGGGTTGAACGTGATGCAGAAATCAGAACTCCTTCCCCATGGCAAGAAACCTTGTGGTTGGCATGTTGTCCAACCTTCAGTGTAGTTGAAACAATGTGGCCCATGAGCCCCCGCCCATGCTCCCGGGCCACATTGGTCACAAACACATATTGTGACCCTCAGGCTGAGCCCAGTCCTCAAGTTAGGCCACTCAGTGGCTGGATGAAGAGATAGCATATTGGGCTTGCCATGCCCCTAGGCCCCAATTTTTAACCATAGTTCAAGTTTTCCCTTCAGTCTTCCCCACGGCTTGGCTTTGGAATTCCTCTTTTGGTGGGACACCTGAGGTAACAAAACTGAAA
This sequence comes from Mustela nivalis, assembly GCF_964662115.1. NCBI lineage: Eukaryota > Metazoa > Chordata > Mammalia > Carnivora > Mustelidae > Mustela > Mustela nivalis. The sequence continues at coordinate 88,283 of NW_028134842.1, read as the reverse complement.
TGAGTCCTCCCATCCCACAGACTGACGAAAAGCAATTGGGAATCGGGCCAAATCCTCAAAGAGGAAGATTCGTCCATGGCCCATGAGGCCTCCCCGACATTCCACGGCCATCGCTGATACAAAATCCAGAGACAAAAGCCTGAGCAAGCGCCTCAGAATCGCACTTTCTTCATATCCTGAAGAGTTCTTCTCATGGCTTGTAGATCGGGCCTGCCATACCTACGTCCCCAAACCTAAGCTGAGTTTGTGTTTTCAGACTTCTGTTCTCAAAGTTTTGGGCCACACACACTCCAGGCTGGGCCCCTGGAGCCACACATTAGGACCGTGCCTACCAATCCATGGGAATTCTGCCCATTCCATGGTCCAAAATCGCACAAATTTGGAGAAACTTCCAACGTCCCTGAGGCCATCCCAATAGTGTAGGTCGCCCGGAACAAACAAGGGCTGTCTGACACCAGCTGATAATCGACCTCCACTCATACCATAGATGGATGTCCCCAGAGAAGAAGATTGAACCAGACAGGACCCTAGGCCATAATAGGATCCATTGCTTTGGGTTACAGGCATGTGTCCTCACAAGCCTGATTCCAATACGAGCATAGGGGTCTTCCTGAGGCACCCATCAGAAGTCATCTCGTCTCCACAAAGAAACCTGTGCATGGGAGCCATGTCCAAAGCTTAGGAGAGTACTTCAGGGTCCCGGTGCCACCGCCCCATTCCAAGGCCCTCATGGACACAAAAAAACACTAGGGCCCATTTTCAGGAAAGTCCATTTCAACTCAGCCACCCCGGTTGCTCCGGCAGAGCCATCAGATCTAAACTGTCTTGTGGCTAGGAGACAATGGGAATGCGAGGCGGGCTTCCCAGGCATCCATCCGCGAACGGTGATCTGGAGGCATTCCATATGGGATGTCCTTGAGCTGTCCAACAGGTCTTAATTGTCCCGCAGAAGGAATCCTTGAAGGGGGCATCCCACAACTCCCAACGTGGGAAAACCTCAATGGCCTCGAGATTCCGCTCCCTTCATGAAGCGGCCGTCATGCACAGAAAATCCAACCTGAGCCAACGTCTGATCCTCGCCCTGACTTCAGATGCATGAGATATTGGTTCAGATCTGCAGGGGGTACCTGCCGTGCCCTCGCCCTGAAACCCAAGTCTTGCTTGTCTTCTCAGACTTCCGTCCTCACACTCCTGGCCCCGAAGCCCTCAAGTTTGTCAATTCTGGACCCACAATGCAGCACTCTGCCTGCCCTCTAGAAAAAAAATTATTGCCTCATGAGCTGCCCAGGCAACTTAAATGAGGATAAACCTACACAGCACACGATTTTACCCAAATTATATAGTCTAACCTGGGCACTAATGCACTGTCGAGCAAACCTGAGCCCGGACCTCCTGACCAACACTCAGAAAGCTGACCGCACACTGAGCACATAAAACCTGCCATGGCCTTAGGTCATCTTCTCTTCGCTACTTCAGTTTTCAGGCTTCAGAACCGAGACCTTATCTCCAATCAATGCCCAGGGGTGAGTGTGATGCAGAAATCAGAACTCCCCCTTACCCATGGCAGGAACCCTTGTGGTTGGCACGTAGTCCAACGTTCAGTGTAGGAGAAACCAGCATTCACCCTGAGGCCCCGCCCATTCTTGAGTGCGACGAGGGCATACACACGCATTGTGACCCTCAGCATGAGTCCTGTCCTCTAGTAAGTCCTCTCAGTGGCTGGATCATTAGATGTCATAATGGGCTTGACATGTCCCGAGCCCCAATTTTACCCAGATTTCTGATTGTCCAGTCGCCCCTCTCCAGGGCTCTACTCTGGAATCCCTCATTTGGTGGGACACCAGAGGTTAATAAAGAAAACAACAACAACAAAAAAAAAAACAACGGACTTCTTCCAGCCCACAGAATGACCCCAAACTCTTTGGACGGGGCCAAACACCAGAGAGTAAGACTCGTCCATTTCCCATGAAGTCACCCAGAAATTCCACGACCATGAGTGACACGATATCCAGAGACAAAAACTTGAGCAGGAGCCTCACACGCGCCCTTCTTTCAAATCCCGAAGAGTTCTCCTCATGGTCTGTAGGTCAGTCCTGCCATACCTATGACCCGAAACATAAGCCGAGTTTGTGTTTTCAGACAACTGTCCAAACAGCCCTGGCCTACACAACCTACAGGCTCAGGCCCCTGGAGCCAAACCTGAGGACTGTACTTGCCCTCTCCAAGGGAATAGTGTGTGCCCATTCCAATGGCCAGAACCCTTCTAATAGGATACACCTCTAAAGTCCCTGATCCATCTCAATAGTGGTGGCTTCCCAGGAAATCAGGGGCAATCTGAGCCCAACTGAGCACCTACCTGCACTCAGACCCATAGACAGATGTCCCAGAGGTAAAAAGGAAAGAACAGGCCCCTAGGCACTAATCAGATCCATTGCTTTGGTTTCCAGGCATCTCTCCTCAGAGGCCTGGATTTCAAAAGCAGCATATAGCTGTTGCTTGACTCACCCAGCAGAAAACATCTCATCTACACATGGGAAACTTGCACGTTGGAGCTGTGTCAAAGCCTCTGTTTAGGAGAAGCCTTTAGGGCCCCAGGGCCACCGCTTCATTCCAAGGTCTCCATAGACACAAAAGCACATTAGGAAACATCCCCAGGGGTGTCCACTTCAACTCAGCGTCCTCGGTTGCTCCCCACAGATCCAGGAGATCTAACCTGTCTTGTTGCTAGGAGACAATTGGAATGCGAGGTGGGCTACCCAGACATCCATCCTTAGAACCCTGCTCAGTATCATTGGCCTGGAGCCAAACAACAGGTCTCAATTGTCCTGCAGAACACTCTCTGCAGTTTGGAGCTTCTCACAACTCCCATCGTGGGAAAACCCCCATGGCCTCGTGATGCCCCCCCATTCATGAAGGGGCCATCAGGGACAGAAACTCCAACCTGAGCATCGTCTGATTCCCGCCCTGACTTCAGATGCACGAGATCTCGATTTAGGTCTGTAGATTGTGCCTGCCATGGCCTCACCCAGAAACCTAAGCCTAGCTTGTGTTCTCAGACTTTGGTCGTCAGACTACTGGCCCACAAGCCCTCCAGTTTGGCAATCCAGAACTACAATGCAGCACTCTGCCGGCCCTCCAGAAGAAAAACATTGCCCTCTGGGGCTACCCAGTAACCCAAAATGAAAATCAACCTGCACTGACCTTGCCTGTACCCCAAATACATAGGCAGACCTGGGTACTAATGCCCTTTCTGACACAGCCTGAGCCTGGACCCCTTGCCCCTCCCAGACAGCTGGCCGCACACTGACCACATCGAGTCGCCATGGCCTTAGGGCGTCATCTCTTCCCAACCTCGGTTTTCAGGTTTCAGAACCTAGATATTATCTCCAATCACTGCCCAGGGTTATAGGTGATGCAGAAACCAGAACTCCTTCCCCATGGCAAGAAACCTTGTGGTTGGCATGTTGTCCAACGTTCAGTGTAGTTGAAAGCAGTGAGGCCCATGAGGCCCCGCCCATGCTCGCGGGCCACATTGGTCACAAACACACATTGTGACCCTCAGGCTGAGCCCAGTCCTCAAGTAAGGCCACTCAGTGGCTGGATGAAGAGATAGCATATTGGGCTTGCGATGCCCCTAGGCCCCAATTTTTAACCATAGTTTGCGTTGTCCCTTCAATCTTCCCCACGGCTTGGCTTTGTAATTCCTCTTTTGGTGGGACACCTGAGGTAACAAAACTGAAATGAGTACTCCCATCCCACAGATTGACGAAAAGCAATTGGGATCAGGCCAAATCCTCAGAGAGGAATATTCGTCCTTGGCCCATGAGGCCTCCCCGACATTCCACGGCCATCGCTGATACAAAATCAAGTGACAAAAGCCTGAGCAAGCGCCTCAGACTCGCACTTTCTTCATATCCTGAAGAGTTCTTCTCATGGTTTGTAGATCGGGCCTGCCATACCTACGTCCCCAAACCTAAGCTGAGTTTGTGTTTTCAGACTTCTGTCCTCAAATTCCTGGGCAACACACCCTCCAGGCTGGGCCCCTGGAGCCACACTTTAGGACTGTGCCTACCAATCCATGGGATTTCTGCCCATTCCATGGTCCAAAATTGTACAAATTAGGAGAAACCTCCAAAATCTCTGAGGCCATCCCAATAGTGTAGGTCGCCCGGAACAAACAAGGGCTGTCTGACACGAGCTGATAATCGACCTCCACTCATACCATTGATGGATGTCCCCAGAGAAGAAATTGAACCAGACAGGACCCTAGGCCATAATAGGATCTATTGCTTTGGGTTACAGGCATGTGTCCTCAAAAGCCTGATTCCAATACGAGCATAGGTGTTTTCCTGAGGCACCCATCAGAACTCATCTCGTCTCCACAAGGAAACCTGTGCATGGGAGCAATGTCCAAAGCTTAGGAGAGTACTTCAGGGTCCCGGTGCCACTGCCCCATTCCAAGGCCCTCATGGACACAAAAACACATTAGGACCCATCCTCAGGATAGTCCATTTCAAATCAGGCACCCCGGTTGCTCCGGCAGAGCCATCAGATCTAAACTGTCTTGTTGCTAGGAGACAATTGGAATGCGAGGCGGGCTTCCCAGGCATCCATCCGCGAACGGTGCTCTGGAGTCATTCCATATGGGATGACCTGGAGCTGTCCAAAAGTTCTCAATTGTCCCGCAGACGGAATCCTTGAAGGGGGCAACCCACAACTCCCAACGTGGGAAAACCTCAATGGCCTCGAGATTCCGCTCCCTTCATGAAGCGGCCGTCATGCACAGAAAATCCAACCTGAGCCAACGTCTGATCCTCACCCTGACATCAGATGCATGAGATATTGGTTCAGATCTGCAGGGGGTACCTGCCGTGCCCTCGCCCTGAAACCCAAGTCTAGCTTGTCTTCTCAGACTTCCGTCCTCACACTCCTGGCCCCGAAGCCCTCAAGTTTGGCAATTCCGGACCCACAATGCAGCACTCTGCCTGCCCTCTAGAAAAAAAATTATTGCCTCATGAGCTGCCCAGGCAACTTAAATGAGGATAAACCTACACAGCACTCGACTTTACCCAAATTATATAGTCTAACCTGGGCAATAATGCACTGTCCAACACAACCTGAGCCCGGACCTCCTGACCAACACAAAGAAAGCTGACCGCACACTGAGCACATAAATCCCGCCATGGCCTTAGGTCATCATCTCTTCGCTACCTCAGTTTTCAAGTTTCAGAACCGAGACCTTATCTCCAATCACTGTCCAGGGGTGAGTGTGATGCAGAAATCAGAACTCCTCCTTACCCATGGCAAGAACCCTTGTGGTTGGCACGTTGTCCAACGTTCAGTGTAGGAGAAACCAGCATTCACCCTGAGGCCCCGCCCATTCTCGAGTGTGACGATGGCATACACACGCATTGTGACCCTCAGCATGAGTCCTGTGCTCTAGTAAGTCCTCTCAGTGGCTGGACCATTAGATGTCATAATGGGCTTGACATGACCCTAGGCCCCAATTTTTAACCAGATTTCTGATTGTCCAGTCGCCCCTCCCAGGGCTTTACTCTGGAGTTCCTCATTTGGTGGGACACCTGAGGTTAAAAAAGAAAACAACAACAACAACAAAAAATACGGGCTTCTTCCAGCCCACAGAATGACCCCAAACTCCTTGGGCGGGGCCAAAACACCAGAGAGTTAGACTCGTTCATTTCCCATGAAGTCACCCAGAAATTACACGACCATGAGTGACACGATATCCAGAGACAAAAACTTGAGCAGGAGCCTCACACTCGCCCTTCTTTCAAATCCCGAAGAGTTCTCCTCATGGTCTGTAGTTCAGTCCTGCTATACTTATGACCCGAAACATAAGCCGCGTTTGTGTTTTCAGACAACTGTCCAAACAGCCCTGGCCTACACAACCTACAGTCTCAGGCCCCTGGAGCCAAATCTGAGGACTGTACTTGCCCTCTCCAAGGGAATTGTGTGTGCCCATTCCAATGGCCAAAACCCTTCTAATAGGATAAATCTCCAAAGTCCCTGATCCATCTCAATAGTGGTGGCTTCCCAGGATAAACAGGGGCTATCTGAGCCCAACTGAGCACCTACCTGCACTCAGACCCATAGACAGATGTCCCCAGAGGTAAAAAGGAAAGAACAGGCCCCTAGGCACTAATCAGATCCATTGCTTTGGTTTCCAGGCATCTCTCCTCAGAGGCCTGGATTTCAAAAGCAGCATTTAGCTGTTTCTTGACTCACCCATCAGAAAACATCTCATCTACACATGGGAAACTTGCTCGTTGGAGCTGTGTCAAAGCCTCTGTTTAGGAGAACCCTTTAGGGCCCCAGGGCCACAGCTTCATTCCAAGGTCTCCATAGACACAAAAGCACATTAGGACCCATCCCCAGGGGTGTCCACTTCAACTCGGCGTCCTCGGTTGCTCCCCACAGATCCAGGAGATCTAACCTGTCTTGTTGCTAGGAGACAATTGGAATGCGAAGTGGGCTACCCAGCCATCCATCCTTAGAAGCCTGCTCAGAATCATTGGCCTGGAGCCAAACAACAGGTCTCAATTGTCCTGCAGAAGACCCTCTGCAGTTTGGAGCTTCTCAAAACTCCCATCGTGGGAAAACCCCCATGGCCTCGTGATGCCCCCCCATTCATGAAGGGGCCATCAGGGACAGAAACTCCAACCTGAGCGATCGTCTGATCCTCGCCCTGACTTCAGATGCACGAGATCTCGATTCAGGTCTGTAGATTGTGCCTGCCATGGCCTCACCCAGAAACCTAAGCCTAGCCTGTGTTCTCAGACTTTTGTCGTCAGACTACTGGCCCACAAGCCCTCCAGTTTGGCAATCCAGAACTACAATGCAGCACTCTGCCTGCCCTCCAGAAGAAACACATTGTCCACTGGGGCTACCCAGTAACCCCAAATGAGGATCAACCTGCACCGACCTTGGCTGTACCCCAAATACATAGGCTGACCAGGGCACTAATGCCCTTTCTGCCACAGCCTGAGCCTGGATCTCCTGGCCCATCCCTGACAGCTGGCCGCACACTGAGCACATCGGACCCGCCATGGCCTTAGGTCGTCATCTCTTCCCAACCTCGGTTTTCAGGTTCAGAACCTAGACCTTATCTCCAATCACTGCCCAGGGTTGAACGTGATGCAGAAATCAGAACTCCTTCCCCATGGCAAGAAACCTTGTGGTTGGCATGTTGTCCAACCTTCAGTGTAGTTGAAACAATGTGGCCCATGAGCCCCCGCCCATGCTCCCGGGCCACATTGGTCACAAACACATATTGTGACCCTCAGGCTGAGCCCAGTCCTCAAGTTAGGCCACTCAGTGGCTGGATGAAGAGATAGCATATTGGGCTTGCCATGCCCCTAGGCCCCAATTTTTAACCATAGTTCAAGTTTTCCCTTCAGTCTTCCCCACGGCTTGGCTTTGGAATTCCTCTTTTGGTGGGACACCTGAGGTAACAAAACTGAAATGAGTCCTCCCATCCCACAGACTGACGAAAAGCAATTGGGAATCGGGCCAAATCCTCAAAGAGGAAGATTCGTCCATGGCCCATGAGGCCTCCCCGACATTCCACGGCCATCGCTGATACAAAATCCAGAGACAAAAGCCTGAGCAAGCGCCTCAGAATCGCACTTTCTTCATATCCTGAAGAGTTCTTCTCATGGCTTGTAGATCGGGCCTGCCATACCTACGTCCCCAAACCTAAGCTGAGTTTGTGTTTTCAGACTTCTGTTCTCAAAGTTTTGGGCCACACACACTCCAGGCTGGGCCCCTGGAGCCACACATTAGGACCGTGCCTACCAATCCATGGGAATTCTGCCCATTCCATGGTCCAAAATCGCACAAATTTGGAGAAACTTCCAACGTCCCTGAGGCCATCCCAATAGTGTAGGTCGCCCGGAACAAACAAGGGCTGTCTGACACCAGCTGATAATCGACCTCCACTCATACCATAGATGGATGTCCCCAGAGAAGAAGATTGAACCAGACAGGACCCTAGGCCATAATAGGATCCATTGCTTTGGGTTACAGGCATGTGTCCTCACAAGCCTGATTCCAATACGAGCATAGGGGTCTTCCTGAGGCACCCATCAGAAGTCATCTCGTCTCCACAAAGAAACCTGTGCATGGGAGCCATGTCCAAAGCTTAGGAGAGTACTTCAGGGTCCCGGTGCCACCGCCCCATTCCAAGGCCCTCATGGACACAAAAAAACACTAGGGCCCATTTTCAGGAAAGTCCATTTCAACTCAGCCACCCCGGTTGCTCCGGCAGAGCCATCAGATCTAAACTGTCTTGTGGCTAGGAGACAATGGGAATGCGAGGCGGGCTTCCCAGGCATCCATCCGCGAACGGTGATCTGGAGGCATTCCATATGGGATGTCCTTGAGCTGTCCAACAGGTCTTAATTGTCCCGCAGAAGGAATCCTTGAAGGGGGCATCCCACAACTCCCAACGTGGGAAAACCTCAATGGCCTCGAGATTCCGCTCCCTTCATGAAGCGGCCGTCATGCACAGAAAATCCAACCTGAGCCAACGTCTGATCCTCGCCCTGACTTCAGATGCATGAGATATTGGTTCAGATCTGCAGGGGGTACCTGCCGTGCCCTCGCCCTGAAACCCAAGTCTTGCTTGTCTTCTCAGACTTCCGTCCTCACACTCCTGGCCCCGAAGCCCTCAAGTTTGTCAATTCTGGACCCACAATGCAGCACTCTGCCTGCCCTCTAGAAAAAAAATTATTGCCTCATGAGCTGCCCAGGCAACTTAAATGAGGATAAACCTACACAGCACACGATTTTACCCAAATTATATAGTCTAACCTGGGCACTAATGCACTGTCGAGCAAACCTGAGCCCGGACCTCCTGACCAACACTCAGAAAGCTGACCGCACACTGAGCACATAAAACCTGCCATGGCCTTAGGTCATCTTCTCTTCGCTACTTCAGTTTTCAGGCTTCAGAACCGAGACCTTATCTCCAATCAATGCCCAGGGGTGAGTGTGATGCAGAAATCAGAACTCCCCCTTACCCATGGCAGGAACCCTTGTGGTTGGCACGTAGTCCAACGTTCAGTGTAGGAGAAACCAGCATTCACCCTGAGGCCCCGCCCATTCTTGAGTGCGACGAGGGCATACACACGCATTGTGACCCTCAGCATGAGTCCTGTCCTCTAGTAAGTCCTCTCAGTGGCTGGATCATTAGATGTCATAATGGGCTTGACATGTCCCGAGCCCCAATTTTACCCAGATTTCTGATTGTCCAGTCGCCCCTCTCCAGGGCTCTACTCTGGAATCCCTCATTTGGTGGGACACCAGAGGTTAATAAAGAAAACAACAACAACAAAAAAAAAAACAACGGACTTCTTCCAGCCCACAGAATGACCCCAAACTCTTTGGACGGGGCCAAACACCAGAGAGTAAGACTCGTCCATTTCCCATGAAGTCACCCAGAAATTCCACGACCATGAGTGACACGATATCCAGAGACAAAAACTTGAGCAGGAGCCTCACACGCGCCCTTCTTTCAAATCCCGAAGAGTTCTCCTCATGGTCTGTAGGTCAGTCCTGCCATACCTATGACCCGAAACATAAGCCGAGTTTGTGTTTTCAGACAACTGTCCAAACAGCCCTGGCCTACACAACCTACAGGCTCAGGCCCCTGGAGCCAAACCTGAGGACTGTACTTGCCCTCTCCAAGGGAATAGTGTGTGCCCATTCCAATGGCCAGAACCCTTCTAATAGGATACACCTCTAAAGTCCCTGATCCATCTCAATAGTGGTGGCTTCCCAGGAAATCAGGGGCAATCTGAGCCCAACTGAGCACCTACCTGCACTCAGACCCATAGACAGATGTCCCAGAGGTAAAAAGGAAAGAACAGGCCCCTAGGCACTAATCAGATCCATTGCTTTGGTTTCCAGGCATCTCTCCTCAGAGGCCTGGATTTCAAAAGCAGCATATAGCTGTTGCTTGACTCACCCAGCAGAAAACATCTCATCTACACATGGGAAACTTGCACGTTGGAGCTGTGTCAAAGCCTCTGTTTAGGAGAAGCCTTTAGGGCCCCAGGGCCACCGCTTCATTCCAAGGTCTCCATAGACACAAAAGCACATTAGGAAACATCCCCAGGGGTGTCCACTTCAACTCAGCGTCCTCGGTTGCTCCCCACAGATCCAGGAGATCTAACCTGTCTTGTTGCTAGGAGACAATTGGAATGCGAGGTGGGCTACCCAGACATCCATCCTTAGAACCCTGCTCAGTATCATTGGCCTGGAGCCAAACAACAGGTCTCAATTGTCCTGCAGAACACTCTCTGCAGTTTGGAGCTTCTCACAACTCCCATCGTGGGAAAACCCCCATGGCCTCGTGATGCCCCCCCATTCATGAAGGGGCCATCAGGGACAGAAACTCCAACCTGAGCATCGTCTGATTCCCGCCCTGACTTCAGATGCACGAGATCTCGATTTAGGTCTGTAGATTGTGCCTGCCATGGCCTCACCCAGAAACCTAAGCCTAGCTTGTGTTCTCAGACTTTGGTCGTCAGACTACTGGCCCACAAGCCCTCCAGTTTGGCAATCCAGAACTACAATGCAGCACTCTGCCGGCCCTCCAGAAGAAAAACATTGCCCTCTGGGGCTACCCAGTAACCCAAAATGAAAATCAACCTGCACTGACCTTGCCTGTACCCCAAATACATAGGCAGACCTGGGTACTAATGCCCTTTCTGACACAGCCTGAGCCTGGACCCCTTGCCCCTCCCAGACAGCTGGCCGCACACTGACCACATCGAGTCGCCATGGCCTTAGGGCGTCATCTCTTCCCAACCTCGGTTTTCAGGTTTCAGAACCTAGATATTATCTCCAATCACTGCCCAGGGTTATAGGTGATGCAGAAACCAGAACTCCTTCCCCATGGCAAGAAACCTTGTGGTTGGCATGTTGTCCAACGTTCAGTGTAGTTGAAAGCAGTGAGGCCCATGAGGCCCCGCCCATGCTCGCGGGCCACATTGGTCACAAACACACATTGTGACCCTCAGGCTGAGCCCAGTCCTCAAGTAAGGCCACTCAGTGGCTGGATGAAGAGATAGCATATTGGGCTTGCGATGCCCCTAGGCCCCAATTTTTAACCATAGTTTGCGTTGTCCCTTCAATCTTCCCCACGGCTTGGCTTTGTAATTCCTCTTTTGGTGGGACACCTGAGGTAACAAAACTGAAATGAGTACTCCCATCCCACAGATTGACGAAAAGCAATTGGGATCAGGCCAAATCCTCAGAGAGGAATATTCGTCCTTGGCCCATGAGGCCTCCCCGACATTCCACGGCCATCGCTGATACAAAATCTAGTGACAAAAGCCTGAGCAAGCGCCTCAGACTCGCACTTTCTTCATATCCTGAAGAGTTCTTCTCATGGTTTGTAGATCGGGCCTGCCATACCTACGTCCCCAAACCTAAGCTGAGTTTGTGTTTTCAGACTTCTGTCCTCAAATTCCTGGGCAACACACCCTCCAGGCTGGGCCCCTGGAGCCACACTTTAGGACTGTGCCTACCAATCCATGGGATTTCTGCCCATTCCATGGTCCAAAATTGTACAAATTAGGAGAAACCTCCAAAATCTCTGAGGCCATCCCAATAGTGTAGGTCGCCCGGAACAAACAAGGGCTGTCTGACACGAGCTGATAATCGACCTCCACTCATACCATTGATGGATGTCCCCAGAGAAGAAATTGAACCAGACAGGACCCTAGGCCATAATAGGATCTATTGCTTTGGGTTACAGGCATGTGTCCTCAAAAGCCTGATTCCAATACGAGCATAGGTGTTTTCCTGAGGCACCCATCAGAACTCATCTCGTCTCCACAAGGAAACCTGTGCATGGGAGCAATGTCCAAAGCTTAGGAGAGTACTTCAGGGTCCCGGTGCCACTGCCCCATTCCAAGGCCCTCATGGACACAAAAACACATTAGGACCCATCCTCAGGATAGTCCATTTCAAATCAGGCACCCCGGTTGCTCCGGCAGAGCCATCAGATCTAAACTGTCTTGTTGCTAGGAGACAATTGGAATGCGAGGCGGGCTTCCCAGGCATCCATCCGCGAACGGTGCTCTGGAGTCATTCCATATGAAATGTCCTGGAGCTGTCCAACAGGTCTCAATTGTCCCACAGAAGGAATCCTTGAAGGGGGCATCCCACAACTCCCAACGTGGGAAAACCTCAATGGCCCCGAGATTCCGCTCCCTTCATGAAGCGGCCGTCATGCACAGAAACTCCAACCTGAGCCAACGTCTGATCCTCGCCCTGACTTCAGATGCATGAGATATTGGTTCAGATCTGCAGGGGGTACCTGCCATGCCCTCGCCCTGAAACCCATGTCTAGCTTGTCTTCTCAGGATTCCGTCCTCACACTCCTGGCCCCGAAGCCCTCAAGGTTGGCAATTCCGGACCCACAATGCAGCACTCTGCCTGTCCTCTAGAAAATAAATTATTGCCTCATGAGCTGCCCAGGCACCTTAAATGAGGATAAACATACACAGCATTCGACGTTACCCAAATTATATAGTCTAACCTGGGCACTAATGCACTGTCGAACACAACCTGAGTCCGGACCTCCTGACCATCACCCAGAAAGATGACCGCACACTGAGCACATAAAACCCGCCGTGGCCTTAGGTCATCATCTCTTCACTACCTCCGTTTTCAGGCTTCAGAACCGAGACCTTATCTCCAATCACTGCCCAGGGGTGAGTGTGATGCAGAAATCAGAACTCCTCCTTACCCATGGCAAGAACCCTTGTGGTTGGCACGTTGTCCAACGTTCAGTGTAGGAGAAACCAGCATTCACCCTGAGGCCCCACCCATTCTTGCTTGCGACGAGGGAATACATACGCATTGTGACCCTCAGCATGAGTCCTGTCCTCTAGTAAGTCCTCTCAGTGGCTGGACCATTAGATATCATAATGGGCTTGACATGTCCCTACGCCCCAATTTTTAACCAGATTTCTAACTGTCCAGTCGCCCCTCCCCAGGGCTCTACTCTGGAATTCCTCATTTTGTGGGACACCTGAAGTTAAAAAAGAAAACAACAACAACAACAACAACAAAACGGACTTCTTCCAGCCCACAGATTGACCCCAAACTCTTTGGACGGGGCCAAACCACCAGAGAGTAAGACTCGTCCATTTCCCATGAAGTCACCCAGAAATTCCACGACCATGAGTGACACGATATCCAGAGACAAAAACTTGAGCAGGAGCCTCACACGCGCCCTTTTTCAAGTCCCGAAGAGTTCTCCTCATGGTCTGTAGGTCAGTCCTGCCATACCTATGACACGAAACATAAGCCGAGTTTGTGTTTTCAGACAACTGTCCAAACAGCCCTGGCCTACACAACCTACAGGCTCAGGCCCCTGGAGCCAAACCTGAGGACTGTACTTGCCCTCTCCAAGGGAATTTTGTGTGCCCATTCCAATGGCCACAACCCTTCTAATAGGATAAACCTCCAAAGTCCCTGATCCATCTCAATAATGGTGGCTTCCCAGGAAAAACAGGGGCAATCTGAGCCCAACTGAGCACCTACCTGCACTCAGACCCATAGACAGATGTCTCCAGAGGTAAAAAAGGAAAGAACAGGCCCCTAGGCACTAATCAGATCCATTGCTTTGGTTTCCAGGCATCTCTCCTCAGAGGCCTGGATATCAAAACAGCATATGGCTGTTTCTTGACTCACCCATCAGAAAACATCTCATCTACACATGGGAAACTTACACGTTGGAGCTGTGTCAAAGCTTCTGTTTAGGAGAACCCTTTAGGGCCCCAGTGCCACCGCTTCATTCCAAGATCTCCATAGACACAAAAGCACATTAGGACCCATCCCCAGGGGTGTCCATTTCAACTCAGCGTCCTCGGTTGCTCCCCACAGATCCAGGAGATCTAACCTGTCTTGTTGCTAGGAGACAATTGGAATGCGAGGTGGGCTACCCAGCCATCCATCCTTAGAACCCTGCTCAGAATCATTGGCCTGGACCCAAGCAACAGGTCTCAATTGTCCTGCAGAAGACTCTCTGCAGTTTGGAGCTTCTCACAACTCCCATCGTGGGAAAACCCCCATGGCCTCGTGATGCCCCCCCATTCATGAAGGGGGCATCAGGGACAGAAACTCCAACCTGAGCGATCGTCTGATCCTCGCCCTGACTTCAGATGCACGAGATGTCGATTCAGGTCTGTAGATTGTGCCTGCCATGGCCTCACCCAGAAACCTAAGCCTAGCTTGTGTTCTCAGACTTTGGTCGTCAGACTACTGGCCCACAAGCCCTCCAGTTTGGCAATCCAGATCTACAATGCAGCACCCTGTCCGCCCTACAGAAGAAAAACATTGTCCTCTGGGGCTACGCAGTAACCCCAAATGAGGATCAACCTGCACCGAACTTGGCTGTACCACAAAAACATAGGCTAACCAAGGCACTAAAACCCTTTCTGACACAGCCTGAGCCTGGACCCCCTGGCCCCTCCCAGACAGCTGGCCGCACACTGAGCACATCGAGCCGCCGTGGCCTTAGGTCGTCATCTTTTCCCAACCTCGGTTTTCAAGTTTCAGAACCTAGACCTTATCTGATCACTGCCCAGGGTTGAAGGTGATGCATTAATCAGAACTCCTTCCCCATGGCAAGAAACCTTATTGTTGGCATGTTGTCCAACGTTCAGTGTAGTTGAAACCAGAGTGGCCCATGAGGCCCCGCCGATGCTCACCGGCCACATTAGTCACAAACGCACATTGTGGCCCTCAGGCTGAGCCCAGTCCTCAAGTAAGGCCACTCAGTGGCTGGATGAAGAGATAGCATATTGGGCTTGCCATGCCCTTGAGCCCCAATTTTTAACCATAGTTCGGGTTGTCCCTTCAGTCTTCCCCACAGCTTTGCTTTGGAATTTCTCTTTTTGTGGGACACCTGAGGTAACAAAACTGAAATGAGTCCTCCCATCCCACAGATTGACGAAAAGCAATTGGGATTCGGGCCAAATCCTCAGAGAGGAAGATTCGTCCATGGCCCATGAGGCCTCCCCGACATTCCACGGCCATCGCTGATACAAAATCCAGAGACAAAAGCCTGAGCAAGCGCCTCAGACTCGAACTTTCTTCATATCCTGAAGAGTTCTTCTCATGGTTTGTAGATCGGGCCTGCCATACCTACGTCCCCAAACCAAATTGAGTTTGTCTTTTCAGACTTCTGTCCTCAAAGTCTTGGGCCACACACCCTCCAGGCTGGGCCCCTGGAGACACACATTAGGACTGTGCCTACCAATCCATGGGAATTCTGCCCATTCCATGGTCCAAAATAATACAAATTAGGAGAAACCTCCAAAGTCCCTGAGGCCATCCCAATAGTGTAGGTCGCCCGGAACAAACAAGGGCTGTCTGACACCAGCTGATAATCGACCTCCACTCATACCATAGATGGATGTCCCCAGAGAAGAAGATTGAACCAGACAGGACCCTAGGCCATAAAAAGATCCATTGCTTTGGGTTACAGGCATTTGTCCTCAAAAGCCTGATTCCAATACGAGCATAGGGGTTTTCCTGAGGCACCCATCAGAACTCATCTCGTCTCCACAAGGAAACCTGTGCATGGGAGCCATGTCCAAAGCTTAGGAGAGTACTTCAGGGTCCGGGTGCCACTGCCCCATTCCAAGGCCCTCATGGACACAAAAACACTTTAGGACCCATCCTCAGGAAAGTCCATTTCAACTCAGCCACCCCGGTTGCTCCGGCAGAGCCATCAGATCTAAACTGTCTTGTGGCTAGGAGACAATGGGAATGCGAGGCGGGCTTCCCAGGCATCCATCCGCGAACGGTGCTCTGGAGTCATTCTATATGGGATGTCCTGGAGCTGTACAACAGGTCTCAATTGTCCCGCAGAAGGAATCCTTGAAGGGGGCAACCCACAACTCCCAACGTGGGAAAACCTCAATGGCCCCGAGATTCCGCTCCCTTCATGAAGCGGCCGTCATGCACAGAAACTCCAACCTGAGCCAACGTCTGATCCTCGCCCTGACTTCAGATGCATGAGATATTGGTTCATATCTGCAGGGGGTACCTGCCGTGCCCTCACCCTGAAACCCAAGTCTAGCTTGTCTTCTCAGACTTCCGTCCTCACACTCCTGGCCCCGAAGCCCTCAAGGTTGGCAATTCCGGACCCACAATGCAGCACACTGCCTGCCCTCTAGAAAAAAAAATTATTGCCTCATGAGCTGCCCAGGCACCTTAAATGAGGATAAACGTACACAGCACTCGACGTTACCCAAATTATATAGTCTAACCTGGTCACTAATGCACTGTCGAACACAAACTGAGCCCGGATCTCCTGACCAACACCCAGAAAGCTGACCGCACACTGAGCACATAAAACCCGCCATGGCCTTAGGTCATCATCTCTTCCC
This sequence comes from Mustela nivalis, assembly GCF_964662115.1. Lineage (NCBI taxonomy): Eukaryota > Metazoa > Chordata > Mammalia > Carnivora > Mustelidae > Mustela > Mustela nivalis. Next base: position 71,847 of record NW_028134842.1, on the reverse strand, counting down.
TACCTCCGTTTTCAGGCTTCAGAACTGAGACCTTATCTCCAATCACTGCCCAGGGGTGAGTGTGATGCAGAAATCAGAACTCCTCCTTACCCATGGCAAGAACCCTTGTGGTTGGCACGTTGTCCAACGTTCAGTGTAGGAGAAACCAGCATTCACTCTGAGGCCCCGCCCATTCTTGCGTGTGAAGAGGGCATACATACGCATTGTGACCCTCAGCATGAGTCCTGTCCTCTAGTAAGTCCTCTCAGTGGCTGGACATTTAGATGTCATAATGGGCTTGACATGTCCCTATGCCCCAATTTTTAACCAGATTTCTGATTGTCCAGTCGCCCCACCCAAGGGCTCTACTCTGGAATCCCTCATTTGGTGGGACACCTGATGTAAAAAAAGAAAACAACAACAACAACAACAACAACAAAAAAAAAAAACGGACTTCTTCCAGCCCACAGATTGACCCCAAACTCTTTGGACGGGGTCAAACCACCAGAGAGTAAGACCCCTCCATTTCCCATGAAGTCACCCAGAAATTCCACGACCATGAGTGACACGATATTCAGAGACAAAAACTTGAGCAGGAGCCTCACACACGCCCTTTTTTCAAATCCCGAAGAGTTCTCCTCATGGTCTGTAGGTCAGTCCTGCCATACCTATGACCCGAAACATAAGCCGAGTTTGTGTTTTCAGACAACTGTCCAAACAGCCCTGGCCTACACAACCTACAGGCTCAGGTCCCTGGAGCCAAACCTGAGGACTGTACTTGCCCTCTCCAAGGGTATTGTGTGTGCCCATTCCAATGGCCACAACCCTTCTAATAGGATAAACCTCCAAAGTCCCTGTTCCATCTCAATAGTGGTGGCTTCCCAGGAAAAACAGGGGCAATCTGAGCCCAACTGAGCACCTACCTGCACTCAGACCCATAAACAGATGTCTCCAGAGGTAAAAAGGAAAGAACAGGCCTCTAGGCACTAATCAGATCCACTGCTTTGTTTTCCGGGCATCTCTCCTCAGAGGCCTGGATATCAAAACAGCATATGGCTGTTTCTTGACTCACCCATCAGAAAACATCTCATCTACACATGGGAAAATTGCACGTTGGAGCTGTGTCAAAGCCTCTGTTTAGGAGAACCCTTTAGGGTCCCAGTGCCACCGCTTCATTCCAAGGTCTCCATAGACACAAAAGCACATTAGGACCCATCCCCAGGGTCAACTCAGCGTCCTCGGTTGTTCCCCACAGATCCAGGAGATCTAACCTGTCTTATTGCTAGGAGACAATTGGAATGCTAGGTGGGCTACCCAGCCATCCATCCTTAGAACCCTGCTCAGAATCATTGGCCTGGACCCAAGCAACAGGTCTCAATTGTCCTGCAGAAGACTCTCTGCAGTTTGAAGCTTCTCACAACTCCCATCGTGGGAAAATCCCCATGGACTCGTGATGACCCCCCCATTCATGAAGGGGCCATCAGTGACAGAAACTCCAACCTGAGCGATCGTCTGATCCTCGCCCTGACTTCAGATGCACGAGATCTCGATTCAGGTCTGTAGATTATGCCTGCCATGGCCTCACCCAGAAACCTAAGCCTAGCTTGTGTTCTCAGACTTTGGTCGTCAGACTACTGGCCCACAATCCCTCCAGTTTGGCAATCCAGAATTACAATGCAGCACCCTGCCCGCCGTCCAGAAGAAAAACATTGTCCTCTGGGGCTACGCAGTAACCCCAAATGAGGATCAACCTGCACCGAACTTGGCTGTACCCCAAATACATAGGCTGACCAGGGCAATAATGCCCTTCCTAACACAGTTTGAGCCTGGACCCCCTGGCCCCTCCCAGACAGCTGGCCGCACACTGAGCACATTGAGCCCCCGTGGCCTTAGGTCGTTATCTTTTCACAACCTCGGTTTTCAGGATTCAGAACCTAGACCTTATCTCCAATCACTGCCCAGGGTTGAAGGTGATGCAGAAATCAGATCTCCTTACCCATGGCAAGAAACCTTGTAGTTGGCATGTTGTCCAACGTTCAGTGTAGTTGAAACCAATGTGGCTCATGAGGCCCCGCCCATGCTCGCCGGCCACATTGGTCACAAACGCACATTGTGACCCTCAGGCTGAGCCCAGTCCTCAAGTAAGGCCACTCAGTGGCTGGATGAAGAGATAGCATATTGGGCTTGCCATGCCCCTAGGCCCCAATTTTTAACCATAGTTCGGGTTGTCCCTTCAGTCTTCCCCACGGCTTTGCTTTGGAATTCCTCTTTTGGTGGGACACCTGAGGTAACAAAACTGAATGAGTCCTCCCATCCCACAGATTGACGAAAAGCAATTGGGAATCGGGCCAAATCCTCAGAGAGGAAGATTCGTCCATGGCCCATGAGGCCTCCCCGACATTCCACGGTCATCGCTGATATAAAATCCAGAGACAAAAGCTTGAGCAAGCGCCTCAGACTCGCACTTTCTTCATATCCTGAAGAGTTCTTCTCATGGTTTGTAGATCGGGCCTGCCATACCTACGTCCCCAAACCTTAGCTGAGTTTGTGTTTTCAGACTTCTGTCCTCAAAGTTGTGGGCCACACACGATTCAGGCTGGGCCCCTGGAGACACACATTAGGACTGTGCCTACCAATCCATGGGAATTCTGCCCATTCCATGGTCCAAAATCATACAAATTAGGAGAAACCTCCAAAGTCCCTGAGGCCATCCCAATAGTGTAGGTCGCCCGGAACAAACAAGGGCTGTCTGACACCAGCTGATAATCGACCTCCACTCATACCATAGATGGATGTCCCCAGAGAAGAAGATTGAAACAGACAGGACCCTAGGCCATAATAGGATCCATTTCTTTGGGTTACAGGCATGTGTCCTCAAAAGCCTGATTCCAATACGAGCATAGGGGTTTTCCTGAGGCACCCATCAGAACTCATCTCGTCTCCAAAAGGAAACCTGTACATGGGAGCCATGTCCAAAGCTTAGGAGAGTACTTCAGTGTCCCGGTGCAACTGCCCCATTCAAAGGCCCTCATGGACACAAAAACACATTAGGACCCATCCTCAGGATAGTCCATTTCAACTCAGCCACCCCGGTTGTTCCGGCAGAGCCATCAGATCTAAACTGTCTTATGGATAGGAGACAATTGGAATGCGAGGCGGGCTTCCCAGGCATTCATCCGCGAATGGTGCTCTGGAGTCATTCCATATGGGATGTCCTGGAGCTGTCCAACAGGTCTCAATTGTCCCGCAGAAGGAATCCTTGAAGGGGGCATCCCACAACTCCCAACGTGGGAAAACCTCAATGGCCCCGAGATTCCGCTCCCTTCATGAAGCGGCCGTCATGCACAGAAACTCCAACCTGAGCCAACGTCTGATCCTCGCCCTGACTTCAGATGCATGAGATATTGGTTCAGATCTGCAGGGGGTAACTGCCGTGCCCTCACCCTGAAACCCAAGTCTAGCTTGTCTTCTCAGACTTCAATCCTCACACTTTTGGCCCCGAAGCCCTCAAGTTTGGCAATTCCGGACCCACAATGCAGCACTCTGCCTGCCCTCTAGAAAAAAAAAATTATTGCCTCATGAGCTGCCCAGGCAACTTAAATTAGGATAAACCTACACAGCACTCGACGTTACCCAAATTATATAGTCTAACCAGGGCACTAATGCACTGTCGAACAAAACCTGAGCCCGGACCTCCTGACCAACACCCAGAAAGCTGACCGTACACTGAGCACTTAAAACCCGCCATGGCCTTAGGTCAACATCTCTTCCCTACCTCCGTTTTCAGGCTTCAGAACCGAGACCTTATCTCCAATCACTGTCCAGGGGTGAGTGTGATGCAGAAATCAGAACTCCTCCTTACCCATGGCAAGAACCCTTGTGGTTGGCACGTTGTCCAACGTTCAGTGTAGGAGAAACCAGCATTCACCCTGAGGCCCCGTCCATTCTTGCGTGCGACGAGGGCATACATACGCATTGTGACCCTCAGCATGAGTCCTGTCGTCTACTAAGTCCTCTCAGTGGCTGGACATTTAGATGTCATAATGGGCTTGACATGTCCCTATGCCCCAATTTTTAACCAGATTTCTGATTGTCCAGTAGCCCCTCCCCAGGGCTCTACTCTGGAATCCCTCATTTGGTGGGACACCTGAGGTTAAAAAAGACAACAACAAGAACAAAAAAAAAAAAAAAAAAAACACGGACTTCTTCCAGCCCACAGATTGACCCCAAAATCTTTGGACGCGGCCAAACCACCAGAGAGTAAGACTCGTCCATTTCCCATGAAGTCACCCAGAAATTCCACGACCATGAGTGACACGATATCCAGAGACAAAAACTTGAACAGGAGCCTGACACTCGCCCTTTTTTCAAATCCCGAAGAGTTCTCCTCATGGTCTGTAGGTCAGTCCTGCCATACCTATGACCCGAAACATAAGCCGAGTTTGTGTTTTCAGACAACTGTCCAAACAGCCCTGGCCTACACAACCTAGAGGCTCAGGGCCCTGGAGCCAAACCTGAGGACTGTACTTGCCCTCTCCACGGGAATGGTGTGTGCCCATTCCAATGGCCACAACCCTTCTAATAGGATAAACCTCCAAAGTCCCTGATCCATCTCAATAGTGGTGGCTTCCCAGAAAAAACAGGGGAAATCTGAGCCCAACTGAGCACCTACCTGCACTCAGACCCATAGACAGATGTCTCCAGAGGTAAAAAAGGAAAGAACAGGCCCCTAGGCACTAATCAGATCCATTGCTTTGGTTTCCTGGCATCTCTCCTCAGAGGCCTGGATATCAAAACAGCATATAGCTGTTTCTTGACTCACCCATCAGAAAACATCTCATCTACACATGGGAAACTTGCACGTTTGAGCTGTGTCAAAGCCTCTGTTTAGGAGAACCCTTTAGGGCCCCAGTGCCACCGCTTCATTCCAAGGTCTTTATTGACACAAAAGCACATTAGGACCCATCCCCAGGGGTGTCCATTTCAACTCAGCGTCCTCGGTTGCTCCCCACAGAATCAGGAGTTCTAAACTGTCTTATTGCTAGGAGACAATTGGAATGCGAGGTGGGCTACCCAGCCATCCATCCTTAGAAACCTGCTCAGAATCATTGGCCTGGACCCAAGCAACAGGTCTCAATTGTCCTGCAGAAGACTCTCTGCAGTTTGGAGCTTCTCACAACTCCCATCGTGGGAAAACCCCCATGGCCTCGTGATGACCCCCCATTCATGAAGGGGGCATCAGGGACAGAAACTCCAACCTGAGCGATCGTCTGATCCTCGCCCTGACTTCAGATGCACGAGATCTCGATTCAGGTCTGTAGATTGTGCCTGCCATGGCCTCACCCAGAAACCTAAGCCTAGCTTGAGTTCTCAGACTTTGTCGTCAGACTACTGGCCCACAAGCCCTCCAGTTTGGCAATCCAGATCTACAATGCAGCACCCTGCCCGCCCTCCAGAAGAAAAACATTGTCCTCTGGGACTACGCAGTAACCCCAAATGAGGATCAACCTGCACCGAACCTGGCTGTACCCCAAATACATAGGCTGACCAGGGCACTAATGCCTTTTCTGACACAGCCTGAGCCTGGACCCCCTGGCCCCTCCCAGACAGCTGGGCGCACACTGAGCACATCGAGCCGCCGTGGCCTTAGGTCGTCATCTTTTCCCAACCTCGGTTTTCAGGGTTCAGAACCTAGACCTTATCTCCAATCACTGCCCAGGGTTGAAGGTGATGCAGAAATCAGAACTCCTTCCCCATGGCAAGAAACCTTGTGGTTGGCATGTTGTCAAACTTTCAGTGTAGTTGAAACCAGGGTGGCCCATGAGGCCCAGCCCATGCTCGCCGGCCACATTGGTCACAAACGCACATTGTGTCCCTCAGGCTGAGCCCAGTCCTCAAGTAAGGCCACTCAGTGGCTGGATGAAGAGATAGCATATTGGGCTTGCCATGCCCCTAGGCCCCAATTTTTAACCATAGTTCGGGTTGTCCCTTCAGTCTTCCCCATGGCTTTGCTTTGGAATTCCTCTTTTGGTGGGACACCTGAGGTAACAAAACTGAAATGAGTCCTCCCATCCCACAGATTGACGAAAAGCAATGGGGAATCGGGCCAAATCCTCAGAGAGTAAGATTCGTCCATGGCCCATGAGGCCTCCCCGACATTCCACGGCCATCGCTGATACAAAATCCAGAGACAAAAGCCTGAGCAAGCGCCTCAGACTCGCACTTTCTTCATATCCTGAAGAGTTCTTCTCATGGTTTGTAGATCGGGCCTGCCATACCTACGTCCCCAAACCAAATTGAGTTTGTCTTTTCAGACTTCTGTCCTCAAAGTCTTGGGCCACACACCCTCCAGGCTGGGCCCCTGGAGACACACATTAGGACTGTGCCTACCAATCCATGGGAATTCTGCCCATTCCATGGTCCAAAATAATACAAATTAGGAGAAACCTCCAAAGTCCCTGAGGCCATCCCAATAGTGTAGGTCGCCCGGAACAAACAAGGGCTGTCTGACACCAGCTGATAATCGACCTCCACTCATACCATAGATGGATGTCCCCAGAGAAGAAGATTGAACCAGACAGGACCCTAGGCCATAAAAAGATCCATTGCTTTGGGTTACAGGCATTTGTCCTCAAAAGCCTGATTCCAATACGAGCATAGGGGTTTTCCTGAGGCACCTATCAGAACTCATCTCGTCTCCACAAGGAAACCTGTGCATGGGAGCCATGTCCAAAGCTTAGGAGAGTACTTCAGGGTTCCGGTGCCACTGCCCCATTCCAAGGCCCTCATGGACACAAAAACACATTAGGACTCATCCTCAGGAAAGTCCATTTCAACTCAGCCACCCCGGTTGCTCAGGCAGAGCCATCAGATCTAAACTGTCTTATGGCTAGGAGACAATTGGAATGCGAGGCAGGCTTCCCAGGCATCCATCCGCGAACGGTGCTCTGGAGTCATTCCATATGGGATGTCCTGGAGCTGTCCAACAGGTCTCAATTGTCCCGCAGAAGGAATCCTTGAAGGGGGCATCCCACAACTCCCAACGTGGGAAAACCTCAATGGCCCCGAGATTCCGCTCCCTTCATGAAGCGGCCGTCATGCACAGAAACTCCAACCTGAGCCAACGTCTGATCCTCGCCCTGACTTCTGATGCATGAGATATTGGTTCAGATCTGCAGGGGGTACCTGCCGTGCCCTCAACCTGAAACCCAAGTCTAGCTTGTCTTCTCAGACTTCCGTCCTCACACTCCTGGCCCCGAAGCCCTCAAGGTTGGCAATTCCGGACCCACAATGCAGCACTCTGCCTGCCCTCTAGAAAAAAAATTATTGCCTCATGAGCTGCCCAGGCACCTTAAATGAGGATAAACGTACACAGCACTCGACGTTACCCAAATTATATAGTCTAACCTGGGCACTAATGCACTGTCGAACACAACCTGAGCCCGGACCTCCTGAGTTACACCGAGAAAGCTGACCGCACACTGAGCACATGAAACCCGCCATGGCCTTAGGTCGTCATCTCTTCCCTACCTCCGTTTTCAGGCTTAAGAACCGAGACCTTATCTCCAATCACTGTCCAGGGGTGAGTGTGATGCAGAAATCAGAACTCCTCCTTACCCATGGCAAGAACCCTTGTGGTTGGCGTGTTGTCCAACGTTCAGTGTAGGAGAAACCAGCATTCACCCTGAGGCCCCGCCCATTCTTGCGTGCGACGAGGGCATACATATGAATTGTGACCCTCAGCATGAGTCCTGTCCTCTAGTAAGTCCTCTCAGTGGCTGGACCATTAGATGTCATAATGGGCTTGACATGACCCTAGGCCCCAATTTTTAACCAGATTTCTGATTGTCCAGTCGCCCCTCCCCAGGGCTCTACTATGGAATACCTCATTTGGTGGGACACCTGAGGTTAAAAAAGAAAACAACAACAACAACAAAAAAAAAACACGGACTTCTTCCAGCCCACAGATTGACCCCAAACTCTTTGGACGGGGCCAAACCACCAGAGAGTAAGATTCGTCCATTTCCCATGATGTCACCCAGAAATTTCACGACCATGAGTGACACGATATTCAGAGACAAAAACTTGAGCAGGAGCCTCACACACGCCCTTTTTTCAAATCCCGAAGAGTTCTCCTCATGGTCTGTACGTCAGTCTGCCATACCTATGACCCGAAACATAAGCCGAGTTTGTGTTTTCAGACAACTGTCCAAACAGCCCTGGCGTACACAACCTACAGGCTCAGGCCCCTGGAGCCAAACCTGAGGACTGTACTTGCCCTCTCCAAGGGTATTGTGTGTGCCCATTCCAATGGCCACAACCCTTCTAATAGGATAAACCTCCAAAGTCCCTGATCCATCTCAATAGTGGTGGCTTCCCAGGAAAAACAGGGGCAATCTGAGCCCAACTGAGCACCTACCTGCACTCAGACCCATAGACAGATGTCTCCAGAGGTAAAAAAGGAAAGAACAGGCCCCTAGGCACTAATCAGATCCATTGCTTTGGTTTCCAGGCATCTCTCCTCAGAGGCCTGGATTTCAATACCAGCATATAGCTGTTTCTTGACTCACCCATCAGAACAAATCTCATCTACACATGGGAAACATGCACGTTTGAGCTGTGTCAAAGCCTCTGTTTAGGAGAACCCTTTAGGGCCCCAGTGCCACCGCTTCATTCCAAGGTCTCCATAGACACAAAAGCACATTAGGACCCATCCCCAGGGGTGTCCATTTCAACTCAGCGTCCTCGGTTGCTCCCCACAGATCCAGGAGATCTAACCTGTCTTATTGCTAGGAGTCAATTGGAATGCGAGGTGGGCTACCCAGCCATCCATCCTTAGAACCCTACTCAGAATCATTGGCCTGGACCCAAGCAACAGGTCTCAATTGTCCTGCAGAAGACTCTCTGCAGTTTGGAGCTTCTCACAACTCCCATCGTGGGAAAACCCCCATGGCCTCGTGATGCCCACCCCATTCATGAAGGGGCCATCAGGGACAGAAACTCCAACCTGAGCGATCGTCTGATCCTCGCCCTGACTTCAGATGCACGAGATCTCGATTCAGGTCTGTAGATTATGCCTGCCATGGCCTCACCCAGAAACCTAAGCCTAGCTTGTGTTCTCAGACTTTGGTCGTCAGACTACTGGCCCACAATCCCTCCAGTTTGGCAATCCAGAATTACAATGCAGCACCCTGCCCGCCCTCCAGAAGAAAAACATTGTCCTCTGGGGCTAACCAGTAACCCCAAATGTGGATCAACCTGCACCGAACTTGGCTGTACCCCAAATACATAGGCTGACCAGGGCACTAATGCCCTTTCTGACACAGCCTGAGCCTGGACCCCCTGGCCCCTCCCAGACAGCTGGCCGCACACTGAGCACATCGAGCCGCCCTGGCCTTAGGTCGTCATCTTTTCCCAACCTCGGTTTTCAGATTTCAGAACCTAGACCTTATCTCCAATCACTGCCCAGGGTTGAAGGTGATGCAGAAATCAGAACTCCTTCCCCATGGCAAGAAACCTTGTGGTTGGCATGTTGTCCAAAGTTCAGTGTAGTTGAAACCAGGGTGGCCCATGAGGCCCCGCCCATGCTCGCCGGCCACATTGGTCACAAACGCACATTGTGTCCCTCAGGCTGAGCCCAGTCCTCAAGTAAGGCCACTCAGTGTCTGGATGAAGAGATAGCATATTGGGCTTGCCATGCCCCTAGGCCCCAATTTTTAACCATAGTTCGGGTTGTCCCTTCAGTCTTCCCCACGGCTTTGCTTTGGAATTCCTCTTTTGGTGGGACACCTGAGGTAACAAAACTAAAATGAGTCCTCCCATCCCACAGATTGACGAAAAGCAATTGGGAATCGAGCCAAATCCTCAGGGAGGAAGATTCGTCCATGGCCAATGAGGCCTCCCCGACATTCCACGGCCATCGCTGATACAAAATCCAGAGACAAAAGCCTAAGCTAGCGCCTCAGACTCGCACTTTCTTCATATCCTGAAGATTTCTTCTCATGGTTTGTAGATCGGGCCTGCCATACCTACGTCCCCAAACCTAAGCTGAGTTTGTGTTTTCAGACTTCTGTCCTCAAAGTCTTGGGCCACACACCCTCCAGGCTGGGGCCCTGGAGACACACATTAGGACTGTGCCTACCAATCCATGGGAATTCTGCCCATTCCATGGTCCAAAATCATACAAATTAGGAGAAACCTCCAAAGTCCCTGAGGCCATCCCAATAGTGTAGGTCGCCCGGAACAAACAAGTGCTGTCTGACACCAGCTGATAATCGACCTCCACTCATACCATAGATGGATGTCCCCAGAGAAGAAGATTGAACCAGACAGGACCCTAGGCCATAATAGGATCCATTGCTTTGGGTTACAGGCATGTGTCCTCAAAAGCCTGATTTCAATACGATCATAGGGGTTTTCCTGAGGCACCCATCAGAACTCATCTCGTCTCCACAAGGAAACCTTTGCATGGGAGCAATGTCCAAAGCTTAGGAGAGTACTTCAGGGTCCCGGTGCCACCGCCCCATTCCAAGGCCCTCATGGACACAAAAACACATTAGGACCCATCCTCAGGAAAGTCCATTTCAACTCAGCCACCCCGGTTGCTCCCGCAGAGCCATCAGATCTAAACTCTCTTGATGCTAGGAGACAATTGGAATGCGAGGCGGGCTTCCCATGCATCCATCCGCGAACGGTGCTCTGGAGTTATTCCATATGGGATGTCTTGGAGCTGTCCAACAGGTCTCAATTGTCCCGCAGAGGGAATCCTTGAAGGGGGCATCCCACACCTCCCAACGTGGGAAAACCTCAATGGTCCGATATTCCGCTCCCTTCATGAAGCTGCCGTCATGCACAGAAACTCCAACCTGAGCCAACGTCTGATCCTCGCCCTGACTTCTGATGCATGAGATATTGGTTCAGATCTGCAGGGGGTACCTGCCGTGCCCTCAACCTGAAACCCAAGTCTAGCTTGTCTTCTCAGACTTACGTCCTCACACTCCTGGCCCCGAAGCCCTCAAGGTTGGCAATTCCGGACCCACAATGCAGCACACTGCCTGCCCTCTAGAAAAAAAAATTATTGCCTCATGAGCTGCCCAGGCACCTTAAATGAGGATAAACGTACACAGCACTCGACGTTACCCAAATTATATAGTCTAACCTGGTCACTAATGCACTGTCGAACACAAACTGAGCCCGGATCTCCTGACCAACACCCAGAAAGCTGACCGCACACTGAGCACATAAAACCCGCCATGGCCTTAGGTCATCATCTCTTCCCTACCTCCGTTTTCAGGCTTCAGAACTGAGACCTTATCTCCAATCACTGCCCAGGGGTGAGTGTGATGCAGAAATCAGAACTCCTCCTTACCCATGGCAAGAACCCTTGTGGTTGGCACGTTGTCCAACGTTCAGTGTAGGAGAAACCAGCATTCACTCTGAGGCCCCGCCCATTCTTGCGTGTGAAGAGGGCATACATACGCATTGTGACCCTCAGCATGAGTCCTGTCCTCTAGTAAGTCCTCTCAGTGGCTGGACATTTAGATGTCATAATGGGCTTGACATGTCCCTATGCCCCAATTTTTAACCAGATTTCTGATTGTCCAGTCGCCCCACCCAAGGGCTCTACTCTGGAATCCCTCATTTGGTGGGACACCTGATGTAAAAAAAGAAAACAACAACAACAACAACAACAACAACAAAAAAAAAAACGGACTTCTTCCAGCCCACAGATTGACCCCAAACTCTTTGGACGGGGCCAAACCACCAGAGAGTAAGACCCGTCCATTTCCCATGAAGTCACCCAGAAATTCCACGACCATGAGTGACACGATATTCAGAGACAAAAACTTGAGCAGGAGCCTCACACACGCCCTTTTTTCAAATCCCGAAGAGTTCTCCTCATGGTCTGTAGGTCAGTCCTGCCATACCTATGACCCGAAACATAAGCCGAGTTTGTGTTTTCAGACAACTGTCCAAACAGCCCTGGCCTACACAACCTACAGGCTCAGGTCCCTGGAGCCAAACCTGAGGACTGTACTTGCCCTCTCCAAGGGTATTGTGTGTGCCCATTCCAATGGCCACAACCCTTCTAATAGGATAAACCTCCAAAGTCCCTGTTCCATCTCAATAGTGGTGGCTTCCCAGGAAAAACAGGGGCAATCTGAGCCCAACTGAGCACCTACCTGCACTCAGACCCATAAACAGATGTCTCCAGAGGTAAAAAGGAAAGAACAGGCCTCTAGGCACTAATCAGATCCACTGCTTTGTTTTCCGGGCATCTCTCCTCAGAGGCCTGGATATCAAAACAGCATATGGCTGTTTCTTGACTCACCCATCAGAAAACATCTCATCTACACATGGGAAACTTGCACGTTGGAGCTGTGTCAAAGCCTCTGTTTAGAAGAACCCTTTAGGGTCCCAGTGCCACCGCTTCATTCCAAGGTCTCCATAGACACAAAAGCACATTAGGACCCATCCCCAGGGTCAACTCAGCGTCCTCGGTTGTTCCCCACAGATCCAGGAGATCTAACCTGTCTTATTGCTAGGAGACAATTGGAATGCTAGGTGGGCTACCCAGCCATCCATCCTTAGAACCCTGCTCAGAATCATTGGCCTGGACCCAAGCAACAGGTCTCAATTGTCCTGCAGAAGACTCTCTGCAGTTTGAAGCTTCTCACAACTCCCATCGTGGGAAAATCCCCATGGACTCGTGATGACCCCCCCATTCATGAAGGGGCCATCAGTGACAGAAACTCCAACCTGAGCGATCGTCTGATCCTCGCCCTGACTTCAGATGCACGAGATCTCGATTCAGGTCTGTAGATTATGCCTGCCATGGCCTCACCCAGAAACCTAAGCCTAGCTTGTGTTCTCATACTTTGGTCGTCAGACTACTGGCCCACAATCCCTCCAGTTTGGCAATCCAGAATTACAATGCAGCACCCTGCCCGCTCTCCAGAAGAAAAACATTGTCCTCTGGGGCTAACCAGTAACCCCAAATGAGGATCAACCTGCACCGAACTTGGCTGTACCCCAAATACATAGGCTGACCAGGGCACTAATGCCCTTTCTGACACAGCCTGAGCCTGGACCCCCTGGCTCCTCCCAGACAGCTGGCCGCACACTGAGCACATCGAGCCGCTGTGCCCTTAGGTCGTCATCTTTTTTCAACCTCGGTTTTCAGGTTTCAGAACCTAGACCTTATCTACAATCACTGCCCAGGGTTGAAGGTGATGCAGAAATCAGAACTCCTTCCCCATGGCAAGAAACCTTGTGGTTGGCATGTTGTCCAACGTTCAGTGTAGTTGAAACCAGTGTGTCCCATGAGGCCCCGCCCAAGCTCGCGGGCCACATTGGTCACAAACACACATTGTGACCCTCAGGCTGAGCCCAGTCCTCAAGTAAGGCCTCTAGTGGCTGGATGTAGAGACAGCTTATTGTGCCTGCCATGCCCCTAGGCCCCAATTTTTAACCATAGTTTGGGTTGTCCCTTCACTCTTCCCCAGGGCTCTGCTTTGGAATTCCTCTTTTGTTCAGACTCCTGAGGTAATAAACCTGAAAGGAGACTTCCCATCCCGCAGATTGACGAAAAACAATTGGGATCGGGTCAAATCCACAGATAGGAAGATTTGTCCATGACCCATGAGTCCACCCCACATTCCACGGCCATCGTTGATATAAAATCCAAATGCAAAAGCTGAGCAAGTGCCTCAGAATCGCTCTTTCTTCATATCCTGAAGATTTCTTCTCATGATTTGTAGATTGGGCCTGCCATACCTACATCCCCAAACCTAAGCTGAATTTGTGTTTTCAGACTTCTGTCCTCAAAGTCCTAAGCCACACACCCTCAGGTAGGGGCCCCTGAAGCCACACATTAGGACTGTGCCTACCCAATCCATGGGAATTCTGCCCATTCCATTGTCCAAAATCGTACAAATTAGGAGCACTCTCCAAAGTCCCCGAGGTCATCCCAATAGTGTAGGTATCCGGGGACAATCGAGGGAGGTAAGACACCAGGTGAGCATCTACCTCCACTCATTCCATAGATGAATATCCCCAGACAAGAAGAATGAACAAGACAGGACCCTAGGCCATAATCGAATACATTGCTTTGGTTTACAGGCATGTCTCTTCAAAAGTCTGGATTCCAATACCAGCATAAAGGGTTTCCTGAGGCACCCATCAGAACAAATCTCCTCTCCACAAGGAAACTTGTGCATGGGAGCTATGTCAAAAGCTTAGGAGAATACTTCAGGGTCCCAGTGCCACCGCCCCATTTCAAGGCCCTCATGGACACAAACACACATTAGGGCCCATCTTCAGGAAAGTCCATTTCAACTCAGCCACCCAGGTTGCTCCCGCAGAGGGATCCGATGTCAACTGTATTGTGGCTAGTAGACAATTGGATTGCGAGGCGGGCTTCCCTGACATCCATCCTCCGAGGGTGCTGTGGAGTCATTCCATATGGGATGTCCTGGAGCTGCCCAACAGGTCTCAATTGTCACACAGAAGGAATCATTGAAGGGGGCATCCCACCACTCCCACGTCAGAAAACCTCCATGGCCTTGAGATTCCGCTCCGTTCATGAAGGGGTAGTCATGCACAGAAACTCCAACCTGAGCCAACGTCTGATCCTCGCCGTAACTTCAGATGCTTGAGATTTTGGTTGCGACTTCAGGGGTACCAGCCGTGCCCTCGGCCTGAAACTCAAGTCTAGCTTGTGTTCTCAGACTTCTGTCCTCAAACTCCTGGCCCAGAAGCCCAAAAGTTTGGCAATTCCGGACCCACAATGCAGCACTCTGCCTGCCCTCTAGAAAAAATATCTTGCCTAATGAGGTGCCCCGGCACCTCAAATGAGGATAAACCTACAGGGCACTCGACTGTACCCAAATTATATAGTCTAACCTGGGCACTAATGCACTGTCTGACACAACCTGAGCCAGAACCTCCTGACCATCACCCAGGAGGCTGACCGCACACTGAGCATATCAGACGCGCCATCGCCTTAGGTCGTCATCTCTTCCCAACAGCGATGTTTCAGGCTTCAGAACCTATACCTTATGTCCAATCACTGCTCACGATTGAAAATGATGCAGAATCAAAACACCTTCCCCATGGCAAGAGACCTTGTGATTGGCATGTTGTGCAAGGTCCAGTGTAGTTGAAACCAGTTTGGCCCATGAGGCCCCGCCCATGCTCGCGGGCCACATTTGTCACAAACACACATTTGACCCTCAGCCTGAGCCCAGTCCTCAAGTAAGGCCGCTCAGTGGCTGGATGAAGAAACAGCTTATTGGGCCTGCCATGCCCCTAGGCCCCAAATTTTTAACCATAGTTTGGGTTGTCCCTTCACTCTTCCCCAGGGCTCTGCTTTAGAATACTTCTTTTGTTCGGACACCTGAGGTAATAAACCTGAAAGGAGACCTCCCATCCCACAGATTGACGAAAAATAATTGGGACCGCCCCAATCCACAGAGAGGATATTCGTCCATGGCCCATGAGGCCTCCCCACATTCCACGGCCATCATTGATATAAAATCCAGAGACAAAACCCTGAGCAAGTGCCTCAGACTCGCTCTTTCTTCATATCCTGAAGAGTTCTTCTCATGGTTTGTAGATTGGGCCTGCCATACCTACGTCCCCAAACACAAGGTGAGTTTGTGTTTTCAGACTTCTGTCCTAAAAGTCCTGGGCCACACAGCCTCCAGGCTGGGGCCCCTGGAGCCACATATTCGGACTGTGCCTAACCAATCTATGGGAATTCTGCCCATTCCATTGTCCAAAATCTTACAAATTGGGAGAACTCTCCAAAGTCCCTGAGGCAATCCCAATAGTGTAGGTCTCCAGGGACAAACAAGGGTGGTCTGACACCAGGTGAGCATCTACCTCCACTCATTCCATAGACGGATATCCCCAGAAAAGAAGATTGAACCAGACAGGATCCTAGGCAATAATCGGATCCATTGCTTTGGTTTACAGGCATGTCTCCTCAAGAGCCTGGATTCCAGACCAGCATAAGGGTTTTCCTGAGGCACCCATCAGAACAAATCTCCTCTCCACAAGGAACCTTGTGCATGGGAGCTATGTCAAAAGCTTAGGAGAATACTTCAGGGTCCCGGTGCCACCACCCCATTCCAAGGCCCTCATGGACACAAACACACTTTAGGCCCCATCCTCAGGAAAGTCCATTTCAACTCAGCCACCCCGGTTGCTCCCGCAGAGCCATCCGATCTCAACTGTACTGTTGCTAGGAGACAATTGGAATGAGAGGCGGGCTTCCATGGCATCCATCCTCGAACGGTGCTCTGGAGTCATTTCATATGGGATGTCCTTGAGCTGCCCAACTGGTCTCAATTGTCCCGCAGAAGGAATCCTTGAAGGGGGCATCACACAACTCGCAACGTGGGAAAAGCTCCATGGCTTCGAGATTCCGCTCCTTTTATGAAGGGGCAGTCATGCACAGAAACTACAACCTGAGCCAACGTCTGATCCTCGCCGTGACTTCAGATGCTTGAGATATGGTTTCCGATCTACTTGGGGTACCTACCGTGCCCTCGTTCTGAAGCCCAAGTCTATCTTGTGTTCTCAGACTTCTGTCCTCAAACTCCTGGCCCGGAAGTCCTCCATTTTGGCAATTCCGGACCCACAATGCAGCACTCTGCCTGCCCTCTAGAAAAAAATATCTTGCCTAATGAGGTGCCCAGGCACCTCAAATGAGGATAAACCTACAGGGCACTCGACTGTACCCAAATTATATAGTCTAACCTGGGCACTAATGCACTGTCTGATACAACCTGAGCCAGAACCTCCTGACCATCACCCAGGAGGCTGACCGCACACTGAGCATATCAGACGCGCCATCGCCTTAGGTCGTCATCTCTTCCCAACTACGATTATTCAGGCTTCAGAACCTATACCTTATGTCCAATCACTGCTCACGATTGAAAATGATGCAGAAATCAGAACACCTTCCCCATGGCAAGAGACCTTGTGATTGGCATGTTGTGCAAGGTCCAGTGTAGTTGAAACCAGTTTGGCCCATGAGGCCCCGCCCATGCTCGCGGGCCACATTTGTCACAAACACACATTTGACCCTCAGCCTGAGCCCAGTCCTCAAGTAAGGCCGCTCAGTGGCTGGATGAAGAAACAGCTTATTGGGCCTT
Organism: Mustela nivalis; assembly: GCF_964662115.1. Classification (NCBI taxonomy): domain Eukaryota; kingdom Metazoa; phylum Chordata; class Mammalia; order Carnivora; family Mustelidae; genus Mustela; species Mustela nivalis. The sequence continues at coordinate 54,706 of NW_028134842.1, read as the reverse complement.
CCATGCCCCTAGGCCCCAAATTTTTAACCATAGTTTGGGTTGTCCCTTCACTCTTCCCCAGGGCTCTGCTTTAGAATACTTCTTTTGTTCGGACACCTGAGGTAATAAACCTGAAAGGAGACCTCCCATCCCACAGATTGACGAAAAATAATTGGGACCGCCCCAATCCACAGAGAGGATATTCGTCCATGGCCCATGAGGCCTCCCCACATTCCACGGCCATCATTGATATAAAATCCAGAGACAAAACCCTGAGCAAGTGCCTCAGACTCGCTCTTTCTTCATATCCTGAAGAGTTCTTCTCATGGTTTGTAGATTGGGCCTGCCATACCTACGTTCCCAAACATAAGGTGAGTTTGTGTTTTCAGACTTCTGTCCTCAAAGTCCTGGGCCACACAGCCTCCAGGCTGGGGCCCCTGGAGCCACATATTCGGACTGTGCCTACCCAATCTATGGGAATTCTGCCCATTCCATTGTCCAAAATCTTACAAATTGGGAGAACTCTCCAAAGTCCCTGAGGCAATCCCAATAGTGTAGGTCTCCAGGGACAAACATGGGTGGTCTGACACCAGGTGAGCATCTACCTCCACTCATTCCATAGAAGGATATCCCCAGAGAAGAAGATTGAACCAGACAGGATCCTAGGCAATAATCGGATCCATTGCTTTGGTTTACAGGCATGTCTCCTCAAGAGCCTGGATTCCAGACCAGCATAAGGGTTTTCCTGAGGCACCCATCAGAACAAATCTCCTCTCCACAAGGAACCTTGTGCATGGGAGCTATGTCAAAAGCTTAGGAGAATACTTCAGGGTCCCGGTGCCACCACCCCATTCCAAGGCCCTCATGGACACAAACACACTTTAGGCCCCATCCTCAGGAAAGTCCATTTCAACTCAGCCACCCCGGTTGCTCCCGCAGAGCCATCCGATCTCAACTGTATTGTTGCTAGGAGACAATTGGAATGAGAGGCGGGCTTCCATGGCATCCATCCTCGAACGGTGCTCTGGAGTCATTTCATATGGGATGTCCTTGAGCTGCCCAACTGGTCTCAATTGTCCCGCAGAAGGAATCCTTGAAGGGGGCATCACACAACTCCCAACTTGGGAAAAGCTCCATGGCTTCGAGATTCCGCTCCTTTTATGAAGGGGCAGTCATGCACAGAAACTACAACCTGAGCCAAAGTCTGATCCTCGCCGTGACTTCAGATGCTTGAGATATGGTTTCCGATCTACTGGGGGTACCTACCGTGCCCTCGGCCTGAAGCCCAAGTCTACCTCGTGTTCTCAGACTTCTGTCCTCAAACTCCTGGCCCGGAAGTCCTCCATTTTGGCAATTCCGGACCCACAAGGCAGCACTCTGCCTGCCCTCTAGAAAAAATATCTTGCCTAATGAGGTGCCCAGGCACCTCAAATGAGGATAAACCTACAGGGCACTCGACTGTACCCAAATTATATAGTCTAACTTGGGCACTAGTGCACTGTCTGAAACAACCTCAGCCAGAACCCCCTGACCAACACCCAGGCAGCTGACCGTACACTGAGCATATCAGACGCGCCATCACCTTAGGTCGTCATCTCTTCCCAACTGCGATTTTTCAGGCTTCAGAACCTATACCTTATGTCCAATCACTGCTCACTATTGAAAATGATGCAGAAATCAGAACACCTTCCCCATGGCAAGAGACCTTGTGATTGGCATGTTGTCCAAGGTCCAGTGTAGTTGAAACCAGTTTGGCCCATGAGGCCACACCCATGTTCGCGGGCCACATTTGTCACAAACACACATTTGACCCTCAGCCTGAGCCCAGTCTCAAGTAAGGCCGCTCAGTGGCTGGATGAAGAGACAGCTTATTGGGCCTGCCAAGCCCCTATGCCGCAATTTTTAACCATAGTTTGGGTTTTCCCTTCACTCTTCCCCAGGGCTCTGCTTTGGAATTCCTCTTTTGTTCGGACACCTGAGGTAATAAACCTGAAAGGAGACCTCCCATCCCACAGATTGACGAAAAACAATTGGGATCGGGCCAAATCCACAGAGAGGAAGATTCGTCCATGGCCCATGAGTCCTCCCCCATTCCACGGCCATCGTTGATATAAAATCCAAATGCAAAAGCCTGAGCAAGTGCCTCAGACTCGCTCTTTCTTCATATCCTGAAGATTTCTTCTCATGATTTGTAGATTGGGCCTGCCATACCTACAACCCCAAACCTAAGCTGAGTTTGTGTTTTCAGACTTCTGTCCTCAAAGTCCTGGGCCACACACCCTCATGCTGGGGCCTCTGAAGCCACACATTAGGACTGTGCCTACCCAATCCATGGGAATTCTGCCCATTCCATTGTCCAAAATCGTGCAAATTAGGAAAACTCTCCAAAGTCCCTGAGGCCAAACCAATAGTGTAGGTCTCCGGGGACAAAAAAGGGCGGTAAGACAGCAGGTGAGCATCGACCTCCACTCATTCCATAGATGAATATCCCCAGACAAGAAGAATGAACAAGACAGGACCCTAGGCCATAATCGAATACATTGCATTGGTTTACAGGCATGTCTCTTCAAAAGTCTGGATTCCAATACCAGCATAATGGGTTTTTTGAGGCACCCATCAGAACAAATCTCCTCTCCACAAGGAAACTTGTGCATGGGAGCTATGTCAAAAGCTTAGGAGAATACTTCAGGGTCCCAGTGCCACCGCCCCATTCCAAGGCCCTCATGGACAGAAACACACATTGGGGCCCATCCTCAGGAAAGTCCATTTCAACTCATCCACCCCGGTTGCTCCTGCAGAGGGATCCGATCTCAACTGTATTGTGGCTAGTAGACAATTGGATTGTGAGGCGGGCTTCCCTGGCATCCATTCTCCAAGGGTGCTCTGGTCATTCCATATGGGATGTCCTGGGCTGCCCAAAAGGTCTCAATTGTCACACAGAAGGAATCATTGAAGGGGGCATCCCACCACTCCCACGTCGGAAAAGCTCCATGGCCTTGAGATTCCGCTCCGTTCATGAAGGGGCGGTCATGCACAGAAACTGCATCCTGAGCCAACGTCTGATCCTCGCCGTGACTTCAGATGCTTGAGATATTGTTTCCGATCTGCAGGGGGTACCTACCGTGCCCTCGGCCTGAAGCCCAAGTCTACCTTGTGTTCTCAGACTTCTGTCCTCACACTCCTGGCCCAGAAGCCAAAAAGTTTAGCAATTCCGGACCCACAATGCAGCACTCTGCCTGCCCTCTAGAAAAAATATCTTGCCTAATGAGGTGCCCAGGCACCTCAAATGAGGATAAACCTACAGGGCACTCGACTGTACCCAAATTATATAGTCTAACTTGGGCACTAGTGCACTGTCTGACACAACCTCAGCCAGAACCCCCTGACCAACACCCAGGCAGCTGACCTCACACTGAGCATATCAGACGCGCCATCGCTTTAGGTTGTCATCTCTTCCCAACTGCGATTTTTCAGGCTTCAGAACTTATACCTTATGTCCAATCACTGCTCACGATTGAAAATGGTGCAGAAATCAGAACACCTTCCCCATGGCAAGAGACCTTGTGATTGGCATGTTGTCCAAGGTCCAGTGTAGTTGAAACCAGTTAGGCCCATGAGGTCCACCCATGCTCGCGGGCCACTATTGTCACAAACACACATTTGACCCTCAGCCTGAGCCCAGTCTCAAGTAAGGCCGCTCAGTGACTGGATGAAGAGACAGCTTATTGGGCCTGCCAAGCTCCTAGGTCCCAATTTTTAACAATAGTTTGGGTTGTCCCTTCACTCTTCCCCAGGGCTCTGCTTTGGAATTCCTCTTTTGTCGGACACCTGAGGTAATAAACCTGAAAGGAGACCTCCCATCCCACAGATTGACGAAAAAAATTGGGACCGCCCAAATCCACAGAAAGGAAGATTCGTCCATGGCCCATGATGCCTCCCCACATTCCACGGCCATCGTTGATATAAAATCCAGAGACAAAAGCCTGAGCAAGTGCCTCAGACTCGCTCTTTCTTCATATCCTGAAGAGTTCTGCTCATGGTGTGTAGATTGTGCCTGCCATACCTATGTCCCCAAACATAAGGTGAGTTTGTGTTTTCAGACTTCTGTCCTCAAAGTCCTGGGCCACACAGCCTCCAGGCTGGGGCCCCTGGAGCCACACATTCGGACTGTGCCTACCCAATCCATGGGAATTCTGCCCATTCCATTGTCCAAAATCTTACAAATTGGGAGAACTCTCCAAAGTCCCCGAGGCAATCCCAATAGTGTAGGTCTCCAGGGACAAACAAGGGTGGTCTGACACCAGGTGAGCATCTACCTCCACTTATTCCATAGATGAATATCCCCAGAGAAGAAGAATGAACAAGACAGGACCCTAGGCCATAATCGAATACATTGCTTTGGTTTACAGGCATGTCTCTTCAAAATTCTGGATTCCAATTCCAGCATAATGGGTTTCCTGAGGCACCCATCAGAACAAATATCCTCTCCACAAGGACTTGTGCATGGGAACTATCTCAAAAGCTTAGGAGAATACTTCAGGGTCCCGGGGTCACCGCCCCATTCCAAGGCCCTCATGGACAGAAACACACATTAGGGCCCATCCTCAGGAAAGTCCATTTCAACTCATCCACCCCGGTTGCTCCCGCAGAGGGATCCGATCTCAACTGTATTGTGGCTAGTAGACAATTGGATTGCGAGGCGGGCTTGCCTGGCATCCATCCTCCAACGGTGCTCTGGAGTCATTCCATATGGGATGTCCTGGAGCTGCCCAACAGGTCTTAATTGTCACACAGAAGGTATCATTGAAGGGGGCATTCCACCACTCCCAACGTCGGAAACTCCATGGCCTTGAGATTCCGCTCCTTTCATGAAGGGGCAGTCATGCACAGAAACTGCAACCTGAGCCAACGTCTGATCCTCGCCGTGACTTCAGATGCTTGAGATTTTGGTTGCGACTGCAGGGGGTACCAGCCGTGCCCTCGGCCTGAAACTCAACTCTAGCTCGTGTTCTCAGACTTCTGTCCTCACACTCCTGTCCCAGAAGCCCTCAAGTTTGGCAATTCCGGACCCACAATGCAGCACTCTCCCTGCCCTCCAGAAAAAATATCTTGCCTAATGAGGTGCTCAGGCACCTCAAATGAGGATAAACCTACAGGGCACTCGACTGTACCCAAATTATATAGTCTAACTTGGGCACTAGTGCACTGTCTGACACAACCTGAGCCAGAACCTCCTGACCAACACCCAGGTAGTTGACCGCACACTGAGCATATCAGATGCGCCATTACCTTAGATTGTCATCTCTTCCCAACTGCGGTTTTCAGGCTTCTGAACCTAGACCTTATCTCCAACCACTGCCCAGGGTTGAAAATGATGCAGAAATCAAAACACCTTCCGCATGGCAACACCTTGTGATTGGCATGTTGTCCAAGGTCCAGTGTAGTTGAAACCAGTGTGGCCCATGAGGCCCCGCCCATGCTCGTGTGCCACGTTGGTCACAAACACACACTGTGACCCTCAGCCTGAGCCCAGCCCTCAAGTAAGGCCTCTCAGGGCTGGATGAAGAGACAGCTTATTGTGCCTGCCATGCCCCTAGGCCCCAATTTTTAACCATAGTTTGGGTTTTCCCTTCACTCTTCCCCAGGGCTCTGCTTTGGAATTCCTCTTTTGTTCAGACACCTGAGGTAATAAACCTGAAAGGAGAAATCCCATCCCACAGATTGACGAAAAACAATTGGGATCGGGCCAAATCCACAGAGAGGAAGATTCGTCCATGGCCCATGAGTCCTCCCCCATTCCACGGCCATCGTTGATATAAAATCCAAATGCAAAAGCCTGAGCAAGTTCCTCAGACTCGCTCTTTCTTCATATCCTGAAGATTTCTTCTCATGATTTGTAGATTGGGCCTGCCATACTTACATCCCCAAACATAAGCTGAGTTTGTGCTTTCAGACTTCTGTCCTCAAAGTCCTGGGCCACACACCCTCATGCTGGGGCCTCTGAAGCCACACATTAGGACTTTGCCTACCCAATCCATGGGAATTCTGCTCATTCCATTGTCCAAAATCGTACAAATTAGGAGAGCTCTCCAAAGTCCCTGAGGCCAAACCAATAGTGTAGGTCTCCGGTCACAAACAAGGGCGGTAAGACACCAGATGAGCATCTACCTCCACTCATTCCATAGATGAATATCCCCAGAGAAGAAGAATGAACAAGACAGGACCCTAGGCCATAATCGAATATATTGCATTGGTTTACAGGCATGTCTCTTCAAAAGTCTGGATTCCTATACCAGCATAATGGGTTTCCTGAGGCACCCATCAGAACAAATCTCCTCTCCACATGGAAACTTGTGCATGGGAGCTATGTCAAAAGCTTAGGAGAATACTTCAGGGTCCCAGTGCCACCGCCCCATTTCAAGTCCCTCATGGACAGAAACACACATTAGGGCTCATCCTCAGGAAAGTCCATTTCAACTCAGCCACCCCGGTTGCTCCGGCAGAGGATCCGGTCTCAACTGTATTGTGGCTAGTAGACAATTGGATTGCGAGGCGGGCTTCCCTGGCATCCATTCTCCAAGGTTGCTCTGGTCATTCCATATGGGATGTCCTGGGCTGCCCAACAGGTCTCAATTGTCACACAGAAGGAATCATTGAAGGGGGCATCCCACCACTCCCACGTCGGAAAACCTCCATGGCCTTGAGATTCCGCTCCGTTCATGAAGGGGCGGTCATGCACAGAAACTCCAACCTGAGCCAACGACTCATCCTCACCGTGACTTCAGATGCTTGAGATTATGGTTGCGACTGCATGGGGTACCAGCCGTGCCCTCGGCCTGAAACTCAAGACTAGCTTGTGTTCTCAGACTTCTGTCCTCACACTCCTGGCCCAGAAGCCCAAAAGTTTAGCAATTCCGGACCCACAATGCAGCACTCTGCCTGCCCTCTAGAAAAAAATATCTTGCCTAATGAGGTGCCCAGGCACCTCAAATGAGGATAAACCTACACGGCACTCGACTGTACCCAAATTATATAGTCTAACCGGGCACTAGTGCACTGTCTGAAACAACCTGAGCCAGAACCTCCTGACCAACACCCAGGTAGCTGACCGCACACTGAGCATATCACACGCGCCATCGCCTTAGGTCGTCATCTCTTCCCAACAGCGATGTTTCAGGCTTCAGAACCTATACCTTATGTCCAATCACTGCTCACGATTGAAAATGATGCAGAAATCAGAACACCTTCCCCATGGCAAGAGACCTTGTGATTGGCATGTTGTCCAAGTTCCAGTGTAGTTGAAACCAGTTTGGCCCATGAGGCCCCGCCCATGCTCGCGGGCCACATTTGTCACAAACACATATTTGACCCTCAGCCTGAGCCCAGTCCTCAAGTAAGGCCGCTCAGTGGCTGGATGAAGAGTCAGCTTATTTGGCCTGCCATGCCCCTAGACCCCAATTTTTAACCATAGTTTGGGTTGTCCCTTCACTCTTCCCCAGGGCTCTGCTTTGGAATTCTTCTTTTGTTCGGACACCTGAGGTAATAAACCTGAAAAGAGACCTCCCATCCCACAGATTGACGAAAAATAATTGGGACCGAGACAAATCCACAGAGAGGAAGATTCGTCCATGGCCCATGATGCCTCCCCACATTCCACGGCCATCATTGATATAAAACCCAGAGACAAAAGCCTGAGCAAGTGCCTCAGACTCACTCTTTCTTCATATCCTGAAGAGTTCTTTTCATGATTTGTAGATTGGGCCTGCCATACCTACGTCCCCAAACATAAGGTGAGTTTGTGTTTTCAGACTTCTGTCCTCAAAGTCCTGGGCCACACAGCCTCCAGGCTGGAGCCCCTGGAGCCACACATTAGGACTGTGCCTACCCAATCCATGGGAATTCTGCCCATTCCATTGTCCAAAATCTTACAAATTGGGAGAACTCTCCAAGGTCCCCGAGGCCATCCCAATAGTGTAGGTCTCCAGGGACAAACAAGGGTGGTCTGACACCAGGTGAGCATCTATCTCCACTAATTCCATAGACGGATATCCCCAGAGAAGAAGATTGAACCAGACAGGATCCTAGGCAATAATCGGATCCATTGCTTTGGTTTACAGGCATGTCTCCTCAAGAGCCTGGATTCCAAGACCAGCATAAGGGTTTTCCTGAGGCACCCATCAGAAAAAATCTCCTCTCCACAAGGAAACTTGTGCATGGGAGCTATGTCAAAGCGTAGGAGTATACTTCAGGGTTACGGTGCCACCGCCCATTCCAAGGCCCTCATGGACAAAACACACTTTAGGCCCCATCCTCAGGAATGTCCATTTCAGCTCAGCCACCCCGGTTGCTTCCGCAGAGCCATCCGATCACAACTGTATTGTAGCTAGGAGACAATTGGAATGAGAGGCGGGCTTCCCTGGCATCCATCCTCGAACGGTGATCTGGACTCATTTCATATGGGTTGTCCTGGAGCTGCCCAACAGGGCTCAATTGTCCCGCAGAAGGAATCCTTGAAGGGGCATCACACAACTCCCAACGTGGGTAAATCTCCATGGCCTTGAGATTCCGCTCCTTTCTTGAAGGGGCAGTCATGCACAGAAACTACAACCTGAGCCAACGTCTGATCCTCGCCGTGACTTCAGATGCTTAGATATTGTTTCCCATCTGCAGGGGGTAACTACCGTGCCCTCGGCCTGAAGCCCAAGTCTATCTTGTGTTCTCAGACTTCTGTCCTCAAACTCCTGGCCCAGAAATCCTCCATTTTGGCAATTCCGGACCCACAATGCAGCACTCTGCCGCCCTCTAGAAAAAATATCTTGCCTAATGAGGTGCCCAGGCACCTCAAATGAGGATAAACCTACACGGCACTCGACTCTACCCAAATTATATAGTCTAACTTGGGCACTAGTGCACTGTCTGACACAACCTGAGCCAGAACCTCCTGACCAACACCCAGCCAGTTGACCGCACATTGAGCATATCAGACGCGCCATCGCCTTAGATCGTCATCTATTCCCAACTGCGATTTTTCAAGCTTCAGAACCTAGACCTTATCTCCAAACACTGCCCAGGGTTGAAAATTATGCAGAAATCAGAAGACCTTCCCCATGGCAAGAGACCTTGTGTTTGGCATGTTGTCCAAGGTCCAGTTTAGTTGAAACCAGTGTGGCCCATGAGGCCCCGCCCATGCTCACGTGTCACGTTGGTCACAAACACACACTGTGACCCTCAGCCTGAGCCCAGCCCTCAAGTAAAGCCTCTCAGTGGCTGGATGAAGAGACAGCTTATAGTGCCTGACATACCCCTAGGCCCCAATTTTTAACCATAGTTTGGGTTTTCCCTTGACTCTTCCCCAAGACTCTGCTTTGGAATTCCTCTTTTGTTCAGACACCTGAGATAATAAACCTGAAAGGAGACCTCCCATCCCACAGATTGAGGAATAACAATTGGGATCGGGCCAAATCAACAGAGAGGAAGATTCGTCCATGGCCCATGAGTCCTCCCCACATTCCACGGCCATCGTTGATATAAAATCCAAATGCAAAAGCCTGAGCAAGTGCCTCAGAATCGCTCTTTCTTCATATCCTGAAGATTTCTTCTCTTGATTTGTAGATTGGGCCTGCCATACCTACATCCCCAAACCTAAGCTGAGTTTGTGTTTTCAGACTTCTGTCCTCAAAGTCCTGGGCAACACACCCTCAGGCTGGGGCCCCTGAAGCCACACATTAGGACTGTGCCTACCCAATCCATGGGAATTCTGCCCATTCCATTGTCCAAAATCGTACAAATTATGAGAACTCTCCAAAGTCCCCGAGGCCATCCCAATAGTGTAGGTCTCCGGGGACAAACAAGGACGGTCTAACACCAGGTGAGCATCTACCTCAACTCATTCCATAGATGAATATCCCCAGAGAAGAAGAATGAACAAGACAGGACCCTAGGCCATAATCGAATACATTGCTTTGGTTTACAGGCATGTCTCTTTAAAATTCTGGATTCCAATACTAGCATAATGGGTTTCCTGAGGCACCCATCAGAACAAATCTCCTCTCCACAAGGAAACTTGTGCATGGGAGCTATGTCAAAAGCTTAGGAGAATACTTCAGTGTCCCAGTGCAACCGCCCCATTTCAAGGCCCTCATAGACACAAACACACATTAGGGCCCATCCTCAGGAAAGTCCATTTCAACTCAGCCACCCAGGTTGCTCCCGCAGAGGGATCCGATCTCAACTGTATTGTGGCTAGTAGACAATTGGATTGCGAGGCGGGCTTGCCTGGCATCCATCCTCCAACGATGCTCTGGAGTCATTCCATATGGGATGTCCTGGAGCTGCCCAACAGGTCTCAATTGTCACTCAGAAGGAAACATTGAAGGGGGCATCCCACCACTCCACGTCGGAAAACCTCCATGGCCTTGAGATTCCACTCCTTTCTAGAAGGGGCATTCATGCACAGAAACTCCAACCTGAGCCAACGTCTAATCCTCGCCGTGACTTCAGATGCTTGAGATTTTGGTTGGGACTGCAGGGAGTACCAGCCGTGCCCTCGGCCTGAAACTCAAGTCTAGTTTGTGTTCTCAGACTTCTGTCCTCACACTCCTGGCCCAGAAGCCCAAAAGTTTGGCAATTCTGGACCCACAATGCAGCACTCTCCCTGCCCTTTAGAAAAAATATCTTGCCTAATGAGGTGCCCAGGCACCTCAAATGAGGATAAACCTACACGGCACTCGACTTTACCCAAATTATATAGTCTAACCTGGGCACTAATACACTGTCTGACACAACTTGAGTCAGAACCTCCTGACCAACAGCCAGGCAGCTGACCGTACACTGAGCATATCAGACGCGCCATCGCCTTAGGTCGTCATCTCTTGCCAACTGCGGTTTTTCAGGCTTCAGAACCTATACCTTATGTCCAATCACTGCTCACGATTGAAAATGATGCAGAAATCAGAACACCTTCCCCATGGCAAGAGACCTTGTGATTGCCATGTTGTGCAAGGTCCAGTGTAGTGGAAACCAGTTTGGCCCATGAGGCCCCGCCCATGCTCGCGGGCCACATTTGTCACAAACACACATTTGACCCTCAGCCTGAGCCCAGTCCTCAAGTAAGGCCGCTCAGTGGCTGGATGAAGAGACAGCATATGGGGCCTGCCATGCCCCTAGGCCCCCATTTTTAACCATAGTTTGGGTTGTCCCTTCACTCTTCCCCAGGGCTCTGCTTTGGAATTCTTCTTTTGTTCGGACACCTGAGGTAATAAACCTGAAAGGAGACCTCCAATCCCACAGATTGACGAAAAATAATTGGGACCGGGCCAAATCCACAGAGAGGAAGATTCGTCCATGGCCCATGATGCCTCCCCACATTCCACGGCCATCATTGATATAAAACCCAGAGACAAAAGCCTGAGCAAGTGCCTCAGATTCGCTCTTCTTCATATCCTGAAGAGTTCTTCTCATGATTTTTAGATTGGGCCTGCCATACCTACGTCCCCAAACAAGGAGTTTGTGTTTTCAGACTTCTGTCCTCAAAGTCCTGGGCCACACACCCTCCAGGCTGGAGCCCCTGGAGCCACACATTTGGACTGTGCCTACACAATCCATGGGAATTCTACCCATTCCATTGTCCAAAATCTTACAAATTGGGAGAACTCTCCAAAGTCCCCGAGGCAATCCCAATAGTGTACGTCTCCAGGGACAAACAAGGGTGGTCTGACACCAGGTGAGCATCTACCTCCACTCATTCCATAGACGGATATCCCCAGAGAAGAAGATTGAACCAGACAGGATCCTAGGCAATAATCGGATCCATTGCTTTGGTTTACAGGCATGTCTCCTCAAGAGCCTGGATTCCAAGACCAGCATAAGGGTTTTCCTGAGGCACCCATCAGAAAAAATCTCCTCTCCACAAGGAAACTTGTGCATGGGAGCTATGTCAAAAGCTTAGGAGAATAATTAAGGGTCCCGGTAACACTGCCCCATTCCAAGGCCCTCATGGACACAAACACACTTAAGGCCCCATCCTCAGGAAAGTCCATTTCAACTCAGCCATTACGGTTGCTCCCGCAGAGCCATTTGATCTCAACTGTATTGTTGCTAGGAGACAATTGGAATGCGAGGCGGGCTTCCCAGGCATCCATCCTCGAACGGTGCTCTGGAGTCATTCCATATGAGATGTCCTGGAGCTGCCCAACAGGTCTCAATTGTCCCGCTGATGGAATCAATGAAGGGGGCATCACACAACTCCCAACGTGGGAAAAGCTCCATGGCCTTGAGATTCCGCTTCTTTCATGAAGGGGCAGTCATGCACAGAAACTACAACCTGAGCCAACGTCTGATCCTCGCCATGACTTCAGATGCTTGAGATATTGTTTCCGATCTGCAGGGGGTACCTACCGTGCCCTCGGCCTGAAGCCCAAGTCTAGCTTGTGTTCTCAGACTTCTGTCCTCACATTCCTGGCCCAGAAGCCCAAAAGTTTGGCAATTCCGGACCCACAATGCAGCACTCAGCCTGCCCTCTAGAAAAAATATCTTGCCAAATGAGGTCCCCAGGCACCTCAAATGAGGATAAACCTACAGGGCACTCGAGTGTACCTAAATTATATAGTCTAACTTGGGCACTAGTGCACTGTCTGATTCATCCTGAGCCAGAACCTCCTGACCAACACCCAGGCAGTTGACCGCACACTGAGCATATCAGACGCGCCATCGATTTAGATCGTCATCTCTTCCCAACTGCGATTTTTCAGGCTTCAGAACCAAGACCTTATCTCCAACCACTGCCCAGGGTTGAAAATGATGCAGAAATCAAAACACCTTCCCCATGGCAAGAGACCTTGTGATTGGCATGTTGTCCAAGGTCCAGTGTAGTTGAAACCAGTGTGGCCCATGAGGCCCCGCCCATGCTCGCGTGCCACGTTGGTCACAAACACACACTGTGACCCTCAGCCTGAGCCCAGCCCTCAAGTAAGGCCTCTCAGTGGCTGGATGTAGAGACAGCTTATTGTGCCTGCCATGCCCCTAGGCCCCAATTTTTAACCATAGTTTGGGTTTTCCCTTCACTCTTCCCCAGGGCTCTGCTTTGGAATTCCTCTTTTGTTCAGACACCTGAGGTAATTAACCTGAAAGGAGACTTCCCATCCCACAGATTGACGAAAAACAATTGGGATCGGGCCAAATCCACAGATAGGAAGATTCGTCCATGACCCATGAGTCTACCCCACATTCCACGGCCATCGTTGATATAAAATCCAAATGCAAAAGCCTGAGCAAGTGCCTCAGAATCGCTCTTTCTTCATATCCTGAAGATTTCTTCTCATGATTTGTAGATTGGGCCTGCCATACCTACATCCCCAAACCTAAGCTGAGTTTGTGCTTTCAGACTTCTGTCCTCAAAGTCCTAAGCCACACACCCTCAGGTAGGGGCCCCTGAAGCCACACATTAGGACTGTGCCTACCCAATCCATGGGAATTCTGCCAATTCCATTGTCCAAAATCGTACAAATTAGGAGAAATCTCCAAAGTCCTTGAGGCCATCCCAATAGTGTAGGTCTCCGGGGACAAACGAGGGAGGTAAGACACCAGATGAGCATCTACCTCCACTCATTCCATAGATGAATATCCCCAGAGAAGAAGAATGAACAAGATAGGACCCTAGGCCATAATCGAATACATTGCATTGGTTTACAGGCATGTCTCTTCAAAAGTCTGGATTCCAATAACAGCATAATGGGTTTCCTGAGGCACCCATCAGAACAAATCTCCTCTCCACAAGGAAACTTGTGCATGGGAGCTATGTCAAAAGCTTAGGAGAATACTTCAGGGTCCCAGTGCCACCGCCCCATTTCAAGTCCCTCATGGACACAAACACACATTAGGGCCCATCTTCAGGAAAGTCCATTTCAACTCAGCCACCCAGGTTGCTCCCGCAGAGGGATCCGATCTCAACTGTATTGTGGCTAGTAGACAAGTGGATTGCGAGGCGGGCTTGCCTGATATCCATCCTCCAAGGGTGCTCTGGAGTCATTCCATATGGGATGTCCTGGAGCTGCCCAACAGGTCTCAATTGTCACACAGAAGGAATCATTGAAGGGGGCATCCCACCACTCCCACGTCGGAAAACCTCCATGGCCTTGAGATTCCGCTCCGTTCATGAAGGGGTAGTCATGCACAGAAACTCCAACCTGAGCCAACGTCTGATCCTCGCCATGACTTCAGATGCTTGAGGTTTTGGTTGCGACTGCAGGGGGTACCAGCGGTGCCCTCGGCCTGAAACTCAAGTCTAGCTTGTGTTCTCAGACTTCTGTCCTCACACTCCTGGCCCAGAAGCCCAAAGTTTGGCAATTCCGGACCCAGATGCAGCACTCTGCCTGCCCTCTAGAAAAAATATCTTGCCTAATGAGGTGCCCAGGCACCTCAAATGAGGATAAACCTACACGGCACTCGACTGTACCCAAATTATATAGTCTAACCTGGGCACTAATGCACTGTCTGACACAACCCGAGCCAGAACCTCCTGACCATCACCCAGGAGGCTGACCGCACACTGAGCATATCAGACGCGCCATCGCCTTAGGTCGTCATCTTCCCAACTACGATTATTCAGGCTTCAGAACCTATACCTTATGTCCAATCACTGCTCACGATTGAAAATGATGCAGAAATCAGAACACCTTCCCCATGGCAAGAGACCTTGTGATTGGCATGTTGTGCAAGGTCCAGTGTAGTTGAAACCAGTTTGGCCCATGAGGCCAGGCCCATGCTCGCAGGCCACATTTGTCACAAACACACATTTGACCCTCAGCCTGAGACCAGTCCTCAAGTAAGGCCGCTCAGTGGCTGGATGAAGAAACAGCTTATTGGGCCTGCCATGCCCCTAGGCCCCAAATTTTTAACCATAGTTTGGGTTGTCCTTTCACTCTTCCCCAGGGCTCTGCTTTAGAATACTTCTTTTGTTCGGACACCTGAGGTAATAAACCTGAAAGGAGACCTCCCATCCCACAGATTGACGAAAAATAATTGGGACCCCCCCAATCCACAGAGGGGATATTCGTCCATGGCCCATGAGGCCTCCCCACATTCCACGGCCATCATTGATATAAAATCCAGAGACAAAACCCTGAGCAAGTGCCTCAGACTCGCTCTTTCTTCATATCCTGAAGAGTTCTTCTCATGGTTTGTAGATTGGGCCTGCCATACTTACGTCCCAAAACATAAGGTGAGTTTGTGTTTTCAGACTTCTGTCCTCAAAGTCCTGGGCCACACAGCCTCCAGGCTGGGGCCCCTGGAGCCACACATTCGGACTGTGCCTACCCAATCTATGGGAATTCTGCCCATTCCATTGTCCAAAATCTTACAAATTGGGAGAACTCTCCAAAGTCCCCGAAGCAATCCCAATAGTGTAGGTCTCCAGGGACAAACAAGGGTGGTCTGACACCAGGTGAGCATCTACCTCCACTCATTCCATAGACGGATATCCCCAGAGAAGAAGATTGAACCAGACAGGATGCTAGGCAATAATCGGATCCATTGCTTTGGTTTACAGGCATGTCTCCTCAAGAGCCTGGATTCCAAGACCAGCATAAGGGTTTTCCTGAGGCACCCATCAGAACAAATCTCCTCTCCACAAGGAACCTTGTGCATGGGAGCTATGTCAAAAGCTTAGGAGAATACTTCAGGGTCCCGGTGCCACCACCCCATTCCAAGGCCCTCATGGACACAAACACACTTTAGGCCCCATCCTCAGGAAAGTCCATTTCAACTCAGCCACCCCGGTTGCTCCCGCAGAGCCATCCGATCTCAACTGTATTGTTGCTAGGAGACAATTGGAATGAGAGGCCGGCTTCCATGGCATCCATCCTCGAACGGTGCTCTGGAGTCATTTCATATGGGATGTCATTGAGCTGCCCAACTGGTCTCAATTGTCCCGCAGAAGGAATCCTTGAAGGGGGCATCACACAACTCCCAACGTGGGAAAAGCTCCATGGCTTCGAGATTCCGCTCCTTTCATGAAGGGGCAGTCATGCACAGAAACTACAACCTGAGCCAACGTCTGATCCTCGCCGTGACTTCAGATGCTTGAGATATGGTTCCCGATCTGCAGGGGGTACCTACCGTGCCCTCGGCCTGAAGCCCAAGTCTATCTTGTGTTCTCAGACTTCTGTCCTCAAACTCCTGGCCCGGAAGTCCTCCATTTTGGCAATTCCGGACCCACAAGGCAGCACTCTGCCTGCCCTCTAGAAAAAATATCTTGCCTAATGAGGTGCCCAGGCACCTCAAATGAGGATAAACCTACAGGGCACTCGACTGTACCCAAATTATATAGTCTAACTTGGGCACTAGTGCACTGTCTGACACAACCTCAGCCAGAACCCCCTGACCAACACCCAGGCAGCTGACCGTACACTGAGCATATCAGAAGCGCCATCGCCTTAGGTCGTCATCTCTTCCCAACTGCGATTTTTCAGGCTTCAGAATCTATACCTTATGTCCAATCACTGCTCACGATTGAAAATGATGCAGAAATCAGAACACCTTCCCCGGGCAAGAGACCTTGTGATTGGAATGTTGTCCAAGGTCCAGTGTAGTTGAAACCAGTTTGGCCCATGAGGCCCCACCCAAGTTCGCGTGCCACTATTGTCACAAACACACATTTGACCCTCAGCCTGAGCCCAGTCTCACGTAAGGCCTCTCAGTGGCTGGATGAAGAGACAGCTTATTGGGCCTGCCAAGCCCCTATGCCGCAATTTTTAACCATAGTTTGTGTTTTCCCTTCACTCTTCCCCAGGGCTCTGCTTTGGAATTCCTCTTTTGTTCGGACACCTGAGGTAATAAACCTGAAAGGAGACCTACCATCCCACAGATTGACGAAAAAAATTGGGTCCGCCCCAATCCACAGAGAGGATATTCGTCCATGGCCCATGATGCCTCCCCACATTCCACGGCCATCGTTGATATAAAATCCAGAGACAAAAGCCTGAGCAAGTGCCTCAGACTCGCTCTTTCTTCATATCCTGAAGAGTTCTTCTCATGGTTTGTAGATTGGGCCTGCCATACCTACGTCCCCAAACATAAGGTGAGTTTGTGTTTTCAGACTTCTGTCCTCAAAGTCCTGGGCCACACAGCCTCCAGGCTGGGGCCCCTGGAGCCACACATTCGGACTGTGCCTACCCAATCCATGGGAATTCTGCCCATTCCATTGTCCAAAATCTTACAAATTGGGAGAACTCTCCAAAGTCCACGAAGCAATCCCAATAGTGTAGGTCTCCAGGGACAAACAAGGGTGGTCTGACACCAGGTGAGCATCTACCTCCAATCATTCCATAGATGAATATCCCCAGAGAAGGAGAATGAACAAGACAGGACCCTAGGCCATAATCGAATACATTGCTTTGTTTTACAGGCATGTCTCTTCAAAAGTCTGGATTCCAATTCCAGCATAATGGGTTTCCTGAGGCACACATCAGAACAAATATCCTCTCCACAAGGAAACTTGTGCATGGGAGCTATGTCAAAAGCTTAGGAGATACTTCAGGGACCCGGGGCCACCGCCCCATTCCAAGGTCCTCATGGACGCAAACACACATTAGGGCCCATCCTCAGGAAAGTACATTTCAACTCATCCACCCCGGTTGCTCCCGCAGAGGGATCCAATCTCAACTGTATTGTGGCTAGTAGACAATTGGATTGTGAGGCGGGCTTGCCTGGCATCCATCCTCCAACGGAGCTCTGGAGTCATTCCATATGGGATGTCCTGGAGCTGCCCAACAGGGCTTAATTGTCACACAGAAGGAATCATTGAAGGGGGCATCCCACCACACCCAACGTTGGAAACCTCCATGGCCTTGAGATTCCGCTCCTTTCATCAAGGCGCAGTCATGCACAGAAACTCCAACCTGAGCCAACGTCTGATCCTCGCCGTGATTTCAGATGCTTGAGATTTTGGTTGCGACTGCATGGGGTACCAGCCGTGCCCTCGGCCTGAAACTCAAGTCTAGTTTGTGTTCTCAGACTTCTGTCTTCACACTCCTGGCCCAGAAGCCCAAAAGTTTGGCAATTCTGGACCCACAATGCAGCACTCTGCCTGCCCTTTAGAAAAAATATCTTGCCTAATGAGGTGCCCAGGCACCTCAAATGAGGATAAACCTACACGGCACTCGACTTTACCCAAATTATATAGTCTAACCTGGGCACTAATACACTGTCTGACACAACCTGAGCCAGAACCTCCTGACCAACACCCAGGCAGTTGACCGCACACTGAGCATATCAGACGCGCCATCGATTTAGATCGTCATCTCTTCCCAACTGCGATTTTTCAGGCTTCAGAACCAAGACCTTATCTCCAACCACTGCCCAGGGTTGAAAATGATGCAGAAATCAAAACACCTTCCCCATGGCAAGAGACCTTGTGATTGGCATGTTGTCCAAGGTCCAGTGTAGTTGAAACCAGTGTGGCCAATGAGGCCCCGCCCATGCTCGCGTGCCACGTTGGTCACAAACACACACTGTGACCCTCAGCCTGAGCCCAGCCCTCAAGTAAGGCCTCTCAGTGGCTGGATGTAGAGACAGCTTATTGTGCCTGCCATGCCCCTAGGCCCCAATTTTTAACCATAGTTTGGGTTTTCCCTTCACTCTTCCCCAGGGCTCTGCTTTGGAATTCCTCTTTTGTTCATACACCTGAGGTAATTAACCTGAAAGGAGACTTCCCATCCCACAGATTGACGAAAAACAATTGGGATCGGGCCAAATCCACAGATAGGAAGATTCGTCCATGACCCATGAGTCTACCCCACATTCCACGGCCATCGTTGATATAAAATCCAAATGCAAAAGCCTAAGAAAGTGCCTCAGAATCGCTCTTTCTTCATATCCTGAAGATTTCTTCTCATGATTTGTAGATTGGGCCTGCCATACCTACATCCCCAAACCTAAGCTGAATTTGTGTTTTCAGACTTCTGTCCTCAAAGTCCTAAGCCACACACCCTCAGGTAGGGGCCCCTGAAGCCACACATTAGGACTGTGCCTACCCAATCCATGGGAATTCTGCCAATTCCATTGTCCAAAATCGTACAAATTAGGAGAACTCTCCAAAGTCCCCGAGGCCATCCCAATAGTGTAGGTCTCTGGGGACAAACGAGGGAGGTAAGACACCAGATGAGCATCTACCTCCACTCATTCCATAGATGAATATCCCCAGAGAAGAAGAATGAACAAGATAGGACCCTAGGCCATAATCGAATACATTGCATTGGTTTACAGGCATGTCTCTTCAAAAGTCTGGATTCCAATTCCAGCATAATGGGTTTCCTGAGGCACCCATCAGAACAAATCTCCTCTCCACAAGGAAACTTGTGCATGGGAGCTATGTCAAAAGCTTAGGAGAATACTTCAGGGTCCCAGTGCCACCGCCCCATTTCAAGTCCCTCATGGACACAAACACACATTAGGGCCCATCTTCAGGAAAGTCCATTTCAACTCAGCCACCCAGGTTGCTCCCGCAGAGGGATCCGATCTCAACTGTATTGTGGCTAGTAGACAAGTGGATTGCGAGGCAGGCTTGCCTGATATCCATCCTCCAAGGGTGCTCTGGAGTCATTCCATATGGGATGTCCTGGAGCTGCCCAACAGGTCTCAATTGTCACACAGAAGGAATCATTGAAGGGGGCATCCCACCACTCCCACGTCAGAAAACCTCCATGGCCTTGAGATTCCGCTCCGTTCATGAAGGGGTAGTCATGCACAGAAACTCCAACCTGAGCCAACGTCTGATCCTCGCCATGACTTCAGATGCTTGAGGTTTTGGTTGCGACTGCAGGGGGTACCAGCGGTGCCCTCGGCCTGAAACTCAAGTCTAGCTTGTGTTCTCAGACTTCTGTCCTCACACTCCTGGCCCAGAAGCCCAAAGTTTGGCAATTCCGGACCCAGATGCAGCACTCTGCCTGCCCTCTAGAAAAAATATCTTGCCTAATGAGGTGCCCAGGCACCTCAAATGAGGATAAACCTACAGGGCACTCGACTGTACCCAAATTATATAGTCTAACCTGGGCACTAATGCACTGTCTGACACAACCTGAGCCAGAACCTCCTGACCATCACCCAGGAGGCTGACCGCACACTGAGCATATCAGACGCGCCATCGCCTTAGGTCGTCATCTTCCCAACTACGATTATTCAGGCTTCAGAACCTATACCTTATGTCCAATCACTGCTCACGATTGAAAATGATGCAGAAATCAGAACACCTTCCCCATGGCAAGAGACCTTGTGATTGGCATGTTGTCCAAGTTCCAGTGTAGTTGAAACCAGATTGGCCCATGAGGCACCGCCCATGCTCGAGTGCCACATTGGTCACAAACACACACTGTGACCCGCAGCCTGAGCCCAGCCCTCATGTAAGGCCTCTCAGTGGCTGGATGAAGAGACAGCTTATTGTGACTGCCATGCCCCTAGGCCCCAATTTTTAACCATAGTTTGGGTTTTCCCTTCACTCTTCCCCAGGGCTCTGCTTTGGAATTCCTCTTTTGTTCGGACACCTGAGGTAATAAACCTGAAAGGAGACCTCCCATCCCACAGATTGACGAAAAACAATTGGGATCGGGCCAAATCCACAGAGAGGAAGATTCGTCCATGGCCCATGAGTCCTCCCCCATTCCACGGCCATCGTTGATATAAAAACCAAATGCAAAAGCCTGAGCAAGTGCCTCAGACTCGCTCTTTCTTCATATCCTGAAGATTTCTTCTCATGATTTGTAGATTGGGCCTGCCATACCTACATCCCCAAACCTAAGCTGAGTTTGTGTTTTCAGACTTCTGTCCTCAAAGTCCTGGGCCACACACCCTCATGCTGGGGCCTCTGAAGCCACACATTAGGACTGTGACTACCCAATCCATGGGAATTCTGCCCATTCCATTGTCCAAAATCGTACAAATTAGGAGAACTCTCCAAAGTCCCTGAGGCCAAACCAATAGTGTAGGTCTCCGGGGACAAACAAGGGCGGTAAGACACCAGGTGAGCATCTACCTCCACTCATTCCATAGATGAATATCCCCAGACAAGAAGAATGAACAAGACAGGACCCTAGGCCATAATCGAATACATTGCATTGGTTTACAGGCATGTCTCTTCAAAAGTCTGGATTCCAATACCAGCATAATGGGTTTCCTGAGGCACCCATCAGAACAAATCTCCTCTCCACAAGGAAACTTGTGCATGGGAACTATCTCAAAAGCTTAGGAGAATACTTCAGGGTCCCAGTGCCACCGCCCCATTTCAAGTCCCTCATGGACAGAAACACACATTAGGGCTCATCCTCAGGAAAGTCCATTTCAACTCAGCCACCCCGGTTGCTCTCACAGAGGGATCCGATCTCAACTGTATTGTGGCTAGTAGACAATTGGATTGTGAGGCGGGCTTCCCTGGCATCCATTCTCCAAGGGTGCTCTGGTCATTCCATATGGGATGTCCTGGGCTGCCCAACAGGTCTCAATTGTCACACAGAAGGAATCATTGAAGGGGGCATCCCACCACTCCCACGTCGGAAAACCTCCATGGCCTTGAGATTCCGCTCCGTTCATGAAGGGGCAGTCATGCACAGAAACTGCAACCTGATCCAACGTCTGATCCTCGCCGTGACTTCAGATGCTTGAGATATGGTTTCCGATCTGCAGGGGGTACCTACCATGCCCTCGGCCTGAAGCCCAAGTCTATCTTGTGTTCTCAGACTTCTGTCCTCAAACTCCTGGCCCGGAAGTCCTCCATTTTGGCAATTCCGGACCCACAAGGCAGCACTCTGCCTGCCCTCTAGAAAAAATATCTTGCCTAATGAGGAGCCCAGGCACCTCAAATGAGGATAAACCTAAAGGGAACTCGACTGTACCCAAATTATATACTCTAACTTGGGCACTAGTGCACTGTCTGACACAACCTCAGCCAGAACCCCCTGACCAACACCCAGGCAGCTGACCGCACACTGAGCATATCAGACGCGCCATCGCTATAGGTCGTCATCTCTTCCCAACTGCGATTTTTCAGGCTTCAGAACTTATACCTTATGTCCAATCACTGCTCACGATTGAAAATGGTGCAGAAATCAGAACACCTTCCCCATGGCAAGAGACCTTGTGATTGGCATGTTGTCCAAGGTCCAGTTTAGTTGAAACCATTTGGACCATGAGGCCCCACCCATGCTCACGGGCCACTATTGTCACAAACACACATTTGACCCTCAGCCTGAGCCCAGTCTCAAGGAAGGCCGCTCAGTGACTGGATGAAGAGACAGCTTATTGGGCCTGCCAAGCTCCTTGGTCCCAATTTTTAACAATAGTGGGTTGTCCCTTCACTCTTCTCCAGGGCTCTGCTTTGGAATTTCTCTTTTGTTCGGACACTTGAGGTAATAAACCTGAAAGGAGACCTCCCATCCCACAGATTGACGAAAAAAATTGGGACCGCCCCAATCCACAGAAAGGAAGATTCGTCCATGGCCCATGATGCCTCCCCACATTCCACGGCCATCGTTGATATAAAATCCAGAGACAAAAGCCTGAGCAAGTGCCTCAGACTCGCTCTTTCTTCATATCCTGAAGAGTTCTGCTCATGGTGTGTAGATTGGGCCTACCATACCTATGTCCCCAAACATAAGGTGAGTTTGTGTTTTCAGACTTCTGTCCTCAAAGTCCTGGGCCACACAGCCTCCAGGCTGGGGCCCCTGGAGCCACACATTCGGACTGTGCCTACCCAATCCATGGGAATTCTGCCGATTCCATTGTCCAAAATCTTACAAATTGGGAGAACTCTCCAAAGTCCCCGAGGCAATCCCAATAGTGTAGGTCTCCAGGGACAAACAAGGGTGGTCTGACACCAGGTGAGCATCTACCTCCACTTATTCCATAGATGAATATCCCCAGAGAAGAAGAATGAACAAGACAGGACCCTAGGCCATAATCGAATACATTGCTTTGGTTTACAGGCATGTCTCTTCAAAAGTCTGGATTCCAATTCCAGCATAATGGGTTTCCTGAGGCACCCATCAGAACAAATATCCTCTCCACAAGGAAACTTGTGCATGGGAACTATCTCAAAAGCTTAGGAGAATACTTCAGGGTCCCGGGGTCACCGCCCCATTCCAAGGCCCTCAGGGACAGAAACACACATTAGGGCCCATCCTCAGGAAAGTCCATTTCAACTCATCCAACCCGGTTGCTCCCGCAGAGGGATCCGATCTCAACTGTATTGTGGCTAGTAGACAATTGGATTGCAAGGCGGGCTTGCCTGGCATCCATCCTCCAACGGAGCTCTGGAGTCATTCCATATGGGATGTCCTGGAGCTGCCCAACAGGTCTTAATTGTCACACAGAAGGTATCATTGAAGGGGGCATTCCACCACTCCCAACGTCGGAAACCTCCATGGCCTTGAGATTCCGCTCCTTTCATGAAGGGGCAGTCATGCACAAAAACTGCAACCTGAGCCAACGTCTGATCCTCGCCGTGACTTCAGATGCTTGAGATTTTGGTTGCGACTGCAGGGGGTACCAGCCGTGCTCGGCCTGAAACTCAACTCTAGCTCGTGTTCTCAGACTTCTGTCCTCACACTCCTGTCCCAGAAGCCCTCAAGTTTGGCAATTCCGGACCCACAATGCAGCACTCTCCCTGCCCTCCAGAAAAAATATCTTGCCTAATGAGGTGCTCAGGCAGCTCAAATGAGGATAAACCTACAGGGCACTCGACTTTACCCAAATTATATAGTCTAACTTGGGCACTAGTGCACTGTCTGACACAACCTGAGCCAGAACCTCCTGACCAACACCCAGGCAGTTGACCGCACACTGAGCATATCAGATGCGCCATCGCTTTAGATTGTCATGTCTTCCCAACTGCGGTTTTCAGGCTTCTGAACCTAGAACTTATCTCCAACCACTGCCCAGGGTTGAAAATGATGCAGAAATCAAAACACCTTCCCCATGGCAAGACCTTGTGATTGGCATGTTGTCCAAGGTACAGTGTAGTTGAAACCAGTGTGGCCCATGAGGCCCCGCCCATGCTCGCGTGCCACATTGGTCACAAACACACACTGTGACCCTCAGCCTGAGCCCAGCCCTCAAGTAAGGCCTCTCAGTGGCTGGATGAAGAGACAGCTTATTGTGCCTTCCATGCCCCTAGGCCCCAATTTTTAACCATAGTTTGGGTTTTGCCTTCAATCTTCCCCAGGGCTCTGCTTTGGAATTCCTCTTTTGTTCATACACCTGAGGTAATAAACCTGAAAGGAGACATCCCATCCCACAGATTGACGAAAAACAATTGGGATCGGGCCAAATCCACTGAGAGGAAGATACGTCCATGGCCCATGAGTCTTCCTCCATTCCACAGCCATCGTTGATATAAAATCCAAATGCAAAAGCCTGAGCAAGTTCCTCAGACTCGCTCTTTCTTCATATCCTGAAGATTTCTTCTCATGATTTGTAGATTGGGCCTGCCATACCTACATCCCCAAACATAAGCTGAGTTTGTGCTTTCAGACTTCTGTCCTCAAAGTCCTGGGCCACACACCCTCATGATGGGGCCTCTGAAGCCACACATTAGGACTGTGCCTACCCAATCCATGGGAATTCTCCTCATTCCATTGTCCAAAATCGTACAAATTAGGAGAGCTCTCCAAAGTCCCTGAGGCCAAACCAATAGTGTAGGTCTCCGGGGACAAACAAGGGCGGTAAGACACCAGATGAGCATCTACCTCCACTCATTCCATAGATGAATATCCCCAGAGAAGAAGAATGAACAAGACAGGACCCTAGGCCATAATCGAATACATTGCTTTGGTTTACAGGCATGTCTCTTCAAAAGTTTGGATTCCTATACCAGCATAATGGGTTTCCTGAGGCACCCATCAGAACAAATCTCCTCTCCACAAGGAAACTTGTGCATGGGAGCTATGTCAAAAGCTTAGGAGAATACTTCAGTGTCCCAGTGCCACCGCCCCATTTCAAGTCCCTCATGGACAGAAACACACATTAGGGCTCATCCTCAGGAAAGTCCATTTCAACTCAACCATCCCGGTTGCTCCCGCAGAGGGATCCGATCTCAACTGTATTGTGGCTAGTAGACAATTGGATTGCGAGGCGGGCTTCCCTGGCATCCATTCTCCAAGGGTGCTCTGGTCATTCCATATGGGATGTCCTGGGCTGCCCAACAGGTCTCAATTGTCACACAGAAGGAATCATTGAAGGGGGCATCACACCACTCCCACGTCGGAATACCTCCATGGCCTTGAGATTCCGCTCCGTTCATGAAGGGGCGGTCATGCACAGAAACTCCAACCTGAGCCAACGACTAATCCTCACCGTGACTTCAGATGCTTGAGATTATGGTTGCGACTGCAGGGGGTACCAGCAGTGCCCTCGGGCTGAAACTCAAGTCTAGCTTGTGTTCTCAGACTTCTGTCCTCACACTACTGGCCCAGAAGCCAAAAAGTTTAGCAATTCCGAACCCACAATGCAGCACTCTGCCTGCCCTCTAGAAAAAATATCTTGCCTAATGAGGTGCCCAGGCACCTCAAATGAGGATAAACCTACACGGCACTCGACTGTACCCAAATTATATAGTCTAACCTGG
Organism: Mustela nivalis; assembly: GCF_964662115.1. Taxonomy (NCBI): domain Eukaryota; kingdom Metazoa; phylum Chordata; class Mammalia; order Carnivora; family Mustelidae; genus Mustela; species Mustela nivalis. Next base: position 29,121 of record NW_028134842.1, on the reverse strand, counting down.
GCACTAGTGCACTGTCTGAAACAACCTGAGCCAGAACCTCCTGACCAACACCCAGGTAGCTGACCGCACACTTAGCATATCAGACGCGCCATCGCCTTAGGTCGTCATCTCTTCCCAACAGCGATGTTTCAGGCTTCAGAACCTATACCTTATGTCCAATCACTGCTCACGATTGAAAATGATGCAGAAATCAGAACACCTTCCCCATGGCAAGAGACCTTGTGATTGGCATGTTGTGCAAGGTCCAGTGTAGTTGAAATCAGTTTGGCCCATGAGGCCCCGCCCATGCTCGCGGGCCACATTTGTCACAAACACACATTTGACCCTCAGCCTGAGCCCAGTCCTCAGGTAAGGCCGCTCAGTGGCTGGATGAAGAGACAGCTTATTTGGCCTACCATGCCCCTAGGCCCCAATTTTTAACCATAGTTTGGGTTGTCCCTTCACTCTTCCCCAGGGCTCTGCTTTGGAATTCTTCTTTTGTTCGGACACCTGAGGTAATAAACCTGAAAAGAGACCTCCCATCCCACAGATTGACGAAAAATAATTGGGACCGGGACAAATCCACAGAGAGGAAGATTCGTCCATGGCCCATGAGGTCTCCCCACATTCCACGGCCATCATTGATATAAAATCCAGAGACAAAAGCCTGAGCAAGTGCCTCAGACTCGCTCTTTCTTCATATCCTGAAGAGTTCTTCTCATGGTGTGTAGATTGGGCCTGCCATACCTACGTCCCCAAACATAAGGTGAGTTTGTGTTTTCAGACTTCTGTCCTCAAAGTCCTGGGCCACACAGCCTCCAGGCTGGGGCCCCTGGAGCCACACATTCGGACTGTGCCTACCCAATCCATGGGAATTCTGCCCATTCCATTGTCCAAAATCTTACAAATTGGGAGAACTCTCCAAAGTCCCCGAGGCAATCCCAATAGTGTAGGTCTCCAGGGACAAACAAGGGTGGTCTGACACCAGGTGAGCATCTACCTCCACTCATTCCATAGACGGAATCCCCAGAGAAGAAGATTGAAACAGACAGGATCCTAGGCAATAATCAGATCCATTGCTTTGGTTTACAGGCATGTCTCCTCAAGGGCCTGGATTCCAAGACCAGCATAAGGGTTTTCCTGAGGCACCCATCAGAACAAATCTCCTCTCCACAAGGAAACTTGTGCATGGGAGCTATGTCAAAAGCTTAGGAGAACTTCAGGGTCCCGGTGCCACCGCCCCATTCCAAGGCCCTCATGGACACAAACACACTTTAGGCCCCATCCTCAGGAAAGTCCATTTCAACTCAGCCACCCCGGTTGCTCCCGCAGAGCCATCCGATCTCAACTGTATTGTTGCTAGGAGACAATTGGAATGAGAGGCGGGCTTCCGGGCATCCATCCTCGAACAGTGCTCTGGAGTCATTCCATATGGGATGTCCTGGAGCTGCCCAACAGGTCTCAATTGTCCCGCAGAAGGAATCCTTGAAGGGGGCATCACACAACTCCCAACGTGGGAAAAGCTCCATGGCCTTTAGTTTCCACTCCTTTCATGAAGGGGCAGTCATGCACAGAAACTCCAACCTGAGCCAACATCTGATCCTCGCCGTGACTTCAGATGCTTGAGATATTGTTTCCGATCTGCAGGGGGTACCTACCGTGCCCTGGGCCTCAAGCCCAAGTCTATCTTGTGTTCTCAGACTTCTGTCCTCAAACTCCTGGCCCAGAAATCCTCCATTTTGGCAATTCTGGACCGACAATGCAGCACTCTGCCTGCCCTCTAAAAAAAATATCTTGCCTAATCAGGTGCCCAGGCACCTCATATGAGAATAAACCTACAGGGCACTCGACTGTACCCAAATTATATAGTCTAACTTGGGCACTAGTGCACTGTCTGACACAACCTGAGCCAGAACCTCCTGACCAACACCCAGGCAGTTGACTGCACACTGAGCATATCAGACGCGCCATCGCCTTAGATCGTCATCTCTTCCCAACTCTGATTTTTCAGGCTTCAGAACCTAGACCTTATCTCCACCACGGCCCAGGGTTGAAAATGATGCAGAAATCAGAACACCTTCCCCATGGCAAGAGACCTTGTGATTGGCATGTTGTCCAAGTTCCAGTGTAGTTGAAACCAGATTGGCCCATGAGGCACCGCCCATGCTCGAGTGCCACATTGGTCACAAACACACACTGTGACCCGCAGCCTGAGCCCAGCCCTCAAGTAAGGCCTCTCAGTGGCGGATGAAGAGATAGCTTATTGTGCCTGCCTTGCCCCTAGGCCCCAATTTTTAACCATAGTTTGGGTTTTCCCTTCACTCTTCCCCAGGGCTCTGCTTTGGAATTCCTCTTTTGTTCAGACACCTGAGATAATAAACCTGAAAGGATACCTCCCATCCCACAGATTGACGAATAACAATTGGGATCGGGCCAAATCCACAGAGAGGAAGATTCGTGCATGGCCCATGAAACCTCCCCACATTCCACGGCCATCGTTGATATAAGCCCAAAAGTTTGGCAATTCCGGACCCACAATGCAGCACTCTGCCTTCCCTCTAGAAAAAAATGATTGCCTCAAGAGCTGCCCAGGCACATTCAATGAGGATAAACATCCACAGCACTCGACTTTACCCAAATTATATAGTCTAACCTGGGCACTAATGCACTGTCGGACACAACCTGAGCACGGACCTCCTGACAAGACCGCACACTGAGCACATAAGACCCGCCATGGCCTTAGGTCATCATCTCTTCCTTACCTCAGTTTTCAGGCCTCAGAACCGAGACATTATTTCCCCTCACTGCCCAGAGGTGAGTGTGATGCAGAAATCAGAACACCTCCTTACCCATTGTAAGAAACCTTGTGGTTGGCACGTTGTCCAACGTTCAGTGTAAGAGAAACCAGCATTCACCCTGAGACCCCGCCCATTCTTGAGTGCGACAAGGGCATAAACACGCATTGTGACCCTCAGCATGAGTCCTGTCCTCTAGTAAGTCCTCTCAGTGACTGGACCATTAGATGTCATAATGGGCTTGATATGTCCCTAAGCCCCAATTTTTAACCAGATTTCTGATTGTCCAGTCACCCCCCCCCCCAGGGCTCTACTCTGGAATCCCTCATTTGGTGGGACACCTGAGGTTAAAAAGAAAAAAAAAAAACGGACTTCATCCATCCCATCCCACAGAGTGACCCCATATGATTTGGACTGGGCCAAACCAACAGGGAGTAAGACTCGTCCATTTCCAATGAAGTCACCCAGAAATTTCACGACCATGAGTGACACGATATCCAGAGACAAAAACTTGAGCAAGAGCCTCACACTCGCCCTTTTCTCAAATCCCGATAAGTTCTCCTCATGGTCTGTAGATAAGTCCTGCCATACCTATGACCTGAAACATAAGCCAAGTTTGTGCTTTCAGACAACTGTCCAAACAGCCCTGGCCTACACAACCTACAGGCTCAGGCCCCTGGAGCCAAACTTGAGGACTGTACTTGCCCTCTCCAAGGGAACTGTGTGTGCCCATTCCAATGGCCACATCCCTTCTAATAGGATAAACCTCCAAAGTCCCTGATTCATCTCATTAGTGGTGGCTTCCCAGGTAAAACAGGGGCAATCTGAGCCCATCTGAGCACCTACCTGTACTCAGACCCATAGAAAGATGTCCCCAGAGGTAAAAAGGAAAGAACAGGCCCCTAGGCACTAATCATATCCATTGCTTTGGTTTCCAGGCATCTCTCCTCAGAGGCCTGGATTTCAAAACCAGCATATGGCTGTTTCTTGACTCACCGATCAGAAAACATCTCATCTACATAAGGGAAACCTGCACTTTGGAGCTGTGTCAAAGCCTCTGTTTAGGAGAACCCTTCAGGACCCCAGTGCCACGGCTTCATTCCAAGGTCTCCATAGACACAAAAGCACATTAGGACCCATCCATAGGAGAGTCCATTTCAACTCAGCCTCCTCAGTTGCTCCCCCAGATCCAGCAGATCTAACTTGTCTTGTGTCTAGGAGACAATTGGAATGCGAGGTGGGCTACCCAGCCATGCATCCTTAGAACCCTGCTCAGAATCATTGGCGGAGCCAAACAGCAGGTCGCAATTGTCCTGCAGAAGACACTTTGCAGTTCGGAGATTCTCACAAATCCCATCGTGGGAAAACCCCCATAGCCTCGTGATGCCCCCCTTCGTGAATGGGCCATCAGGGACAGAAACACCAACTTGAGCAATCGTCTGATCCTCGCCCTGACTTCAGATGCACGAGATCTCGATTCAGGTCTGTAAATTGTGCCATTGCTGATACAAAATCCAGAGACAAAAACCTGAGCAAGAGCCTCAGACTCGCACTTTCTTCATATCCTGAAGAGTTCTTCTCATGGTTTGTAGATCGGGCCTGCCATACCTACGTCCCCAAACCTAAGCTGAGTTTGTGTTTTCAGACTTCTATCCTCAAAGTCTTGGGCCACACACCCTCATTCTGGAGCCTCTGAAGCCACACATTAGGACTGTGCCTACAAATCCATGGGAATTCTGCCCATTCCATTGTCCAAAATCGTACAAATTAGGAGAAACCTCCAAAATCCCTGAGGCTATCCCAATAGTGTAGGTCGCCCGGAACAAACAAGGGCTGTCTGACACCAGCTGATAATCTACCTCCACTCATACCATACATGGATGTCCCCAGAGGAGAAGATTGAACCAGACAGGACCCTAGGCCATAATAGGATCCATTGCCTTGGTTTACAGGCATGTCTCCTCAAAAGCTTGATTCCAATACGAGCATAGGGGTTTTGCTGAGGCACCCAGCAGAACTCATCTCATCTCCACAAGGAAACCTGTGCATGGGAGCCATGTCCAAAGCATAGGAGAGTACTTCAGTGTCCCGGTACCACCGCCCCATTCCAGGGCCCTCATGGACACAAAAACACATTAGGACCCATCCTCAGGAAAGTCCATTTCAACACAGCCACCCCGGTTGCTCCCGCAGAGCCATCAGATCTAAACTGTCTTATTGCTAGTAGACAATTGGTGTGCAAGGCGGGCTTCCCAGGCATCGATCCTCGAACGGTGCTCTGGAGTCATTTTATAAGGGATGTCCTGGAGCTGTCCAAAAGGTCTCAATTGTCCCGCAAAAGGAATCCTTGAAGGGGGCATCCCACAACTCCCAACGTGGGAAATCCTCAATGGCCTCGAGATTCCACTCCCTTCATGAAGCGGCCGTCATGCACGGAAACTCCAACCTGAGCCAACGTCTGATCCTCGCCCTGACTTCAGATTCATGAGTATTGGTTCAGATCTGCAGGGGGTACCTGCCGTGCCCTCGACCTGAAACCCAAGTCTAGCTTGTCTTCTCAGAATTCCGTCCTCACACTCCTGGCCCCGAAGCCCTCAAGTTTGGCAATTCCGGACCCACAATGCAGCACTCTGCCTGCCCCCTAGAAAAAAATTATTGCATCATGAGCTGTACAGGCACCTTCAATGATGATAAACCTCCACAGCACACGACTTCACACAAATTATATAGTCTAACCTGGGCACTAATGCACTGTCGGACACAACCTGAGCACGGACCTCCTGACCAACACCCGGAAAGCACAGAGCACACTGAGCACATAAGCCCTGCCATGGCCTTAGGTCATCATCTCTTCCCTACCTCAGTTTTCAGGCCTCAGAACCGAGACATTATCTCCAATCACTGCCCAGGGGTGAGTGTGATGCAGAAATCAGAACACCTCCTTACCCATGGTAAGAAACCTTGTGGTTGGCACGTCGTCCAACGTTCAGTGTAGGAGAAACCAGCATTCACCCTGAGGCCCCGCCCAATCTTGAGTGCGACAAGGGCATAAACACGCATTGTGACCCTCAGCATGAGTCCTGTCCTCTAGTAAGTCCTCTCAGTGACTGGACCATTAGATGTCATAATGGGCTTGATATGTCCCTAGGCGCCAATTTTTAACCAGATTTCTGAATGTCCAGTCACCCCCCCCCAAGGGCGCTACTCAGGAATCCCTCATTAGGTGAGACACCTGAGGTTAAAAAGAAAAAAACATAAAAAAAAAAAAACGGACCTCTTCCATCCCACAGAGTGACCCCAAACGCTTTAGACTGGTCCAAACCACCAGGGAGTAAGACACGTCCATTTCCCATGAAGTCACCCAGAAATTTCACGACCATGAGTGACACGATATCCAGAGACAAAAACTTGAGCAAGAGCCTCACACTGGCCCTTTTCTCAAATCCCGAAAAGTTCTCCTCATGGTCTGTAGATAAGTCCTGCCATACCTATGACCTGAAACATAAGCCAAGTTTGTGTTTTCAGTCAACTGTCCAAACAGCCCTGCCCTACACAACCTATAGGCTCAGGCCCCTGGAGCCAAACCTTAGGACTGTACTTGCCCTCTCCAAGGGAATTGTGTGTGCCCATTCCAATGGCCACATCCCTTCTAATACGATAAACCTCCAAAGTCCCTGATCCATCTCATTAGTGGTAACTTCCCAGGTAAAACAGGGGCAATCTGAGCCCATCTGAGCACCTACCTGTACTCAGACCCATAGACAGATGTCCCCAGAGGTCAAAAGGAAAGAAAAGGCCCCTAGGCACTAATCATATCCATTGCTTTGTTTTCCAGGCATCTCTCCTCAGAGGCCTGGATTTCAAAACCAGCATATGGCTGTTTCTTGACTCAACCATCAGAAAACATCTCATCTACACATGGGAAACTTGCACGTTGGAGCTGTGTCAAAGCATCTGTTTAGGAGAACATTTCAGGGTCCCAGTGCCACCGCTTCATTCCAAGGTCTCCATCGACACAAAAGCACATTAGGACCCATCCATAGGAGAGTCCATTTCAACTCAGCCTCCTCGGTTGATCCCCCAGATCCAGCAGATCTAACCTGGCTTGTGTCTAGGAGACAATTGGATTGCGAGGTGGGCTACCCAGCCATGCATCCTTAGAACCCTGCTCAGAATCATTGGCCTGGAGCCAAACAGCAGGTCTCAATTGTCCTGCAGAAGACACTTTGCAGTTTGGAGCTTCTCACAAATCCCATCGTGGGAAAACCCCCATGGCCTCGTGATGCCCCCCCTTCGTGAAGGGGCCATCAGGGACAGAAACACCAACTTGAGCGATCGTCTGATCCTCGCCCTGACTTCAGATGCACGAGATCTCGATTCAGGTCTGTAGATTGTGCCATCGCTGATACAAAATCCAGAGACAAAAACCTGAGCAAGCGCCTCAGACTCGCACTTTCTTCATTTCCTGAAGAGTTCTTCTCATGGTTTGTAGATCGGTCCTGCCATACCTACCTCCCCTTCCTAAGCTGAGTTTGTGTTTTCAGACTTCTGTCCTCAAGTCCTGGGTCACACACCCTCCAGGCTGGGGCCCCTGGAGCCACACATTAGGACTGTGCCTACCAATCCATGAGAATTCTGCCCATTCCATTGTCCAAAATCGTACAAATTAGGAAAAATCTCCAAAGTCCCTGAGGCCATCCCAATAGTGTAGGTCGCCCGGAACAAACAAGGGCTGTCTGACACTAGCAGATAATCTAGCTCCACTCATACCATAAATGGATGTCCCCAGAGGAGAAGATTGAACCAGACAGGACCCTAGGCCATAATAGCATCCATTGCCTTGGTTTACACGCATGTCTCCTCAAAAGCCTGATTCCAATATGAGCATAGGGGTGTTGCTGAGGCACCCAGCAGAAGTCATCTCGTCTCCACAAGGAAACCTGTGCATGGGAGCCATGTCCAAAGCATAGGAGAGAACTTCAGGGTCCCGGTGCCACCGATCCATTCCAATGCCCTCATGGACACAAAAACACATTAGGACCCATCCTCAGGAAAGTCCATTTCAACTCAGCCACCCTGGTTGCTCCCGCAGAGCCATCAGATCTAAACTGTTGTTGTTTGGAGACAATTGGAATGCGAAGCTGGCTTCCAGGCATCCATCCTCGAACGGTTCTCTGGAGTCATTCCATATGGGATGTCCTGGAGCTGTCCAACAGGTCTCAATTGTCCCGCAGAAGGAATCCTTGAAGGGGGCATCCCACAACTCCCAACGTGGGAAAACCTCAATGGCCCCGAGATTCCACTCCTTTCATGAAACGGCCATCATGCATGGAAACCAACCTGAGCCAACGTCTGATCCTCCCCTGATTCAGATGCATGAGTATTGTTTCAGATCTGCAGGGGATACCTGCCGTGCCGTCTCCCTGAAACCCAAGTCTAGCTTGACTTTTCAGACTTCCGTCCTCACACTCCTGGCCCCGAAGCCCTCATGTTTGGCAATTCCGGACCCACAATGCAGCACTCTGCCTGCCTCTAGAAAAAAATTATTGCCTCATGAGCTGCCCAGGCGCCTTCAATGAGGATAAACTACCACAGCACTCGACTTTACCCAAATTAAATATTCTAACCTGGGCACTAATGCAATGTCGGACAGAACCTGAGCCCGGACCTCCTGACCAACACCCGGAAAGCAGACCGCACACTGAGCACATAAGACCCACCATGGCCTTAGGTCATCATCTCTTCCCTACCTCAGTTTTCAGGCCTCAGAACCGAGACATTATCTCCAATCACTGCCCAGGGGTGAGTGTGATGCAGAAATCAGAACACCTCCTTACCCACGGTAAGAAAGCTTGTGGTTGGCACGTCGTCCAACGTTCAGTGTAGGAGAAACCAGCATTTACCCTGAGGCCCCGCCCATTCTTGAGTGCGACAAGGGCATAAACACGCATTGTGACCCTCAGCATGAGTCCTGTCCTCTAGTAAGTCCTCTCAGTGACTGGACCATTGGATGTCATAATGGGCTTGATTATTACCCTAGGTCCAATTATTAACCAGATTTCTGATTGTCCAGTCACCCCCCCCAGGGCTCTACTCTGGAATCTCTCATTTGGTGGGACACCTGAGGTTAAAAAGAAAACAACATCAAAAAAAAAAAATAAAACGGACTTCTTCCTTCCCACAGAGTGACCCCAAACTCTTTGGACTGGTCCAAAACACCAGAGAGTAAGACTCGTCCATTTCCCATGAAGTCACCCAGAAATTTCACGACCATGAGTGACACGATATCCAGAGACAAAAACTTGAGCAAGAGCCTCACACTCGCCCTTTTCTCATATCCCGAAAAGTTCTCCTCATGGTCTGTAGATAAGTCCTGCCATACATGACCTGAAACATAAGCCAAGTTTGTGTTTTCAGACAACTGTCCAAACAGCCCTGGCCTACACAACCTAAAGGCTCAGGCCCCTGGAGCGAAACCTGAGGACTGTACTTGCCCTCTCCAAGGGAATTGTGTGTGCCCATTCCAATGGCCACATCCCTTCTAATAGGATAAACCTCTAAAGTCCCTGATCCATCTCATTAGTGGTGGCTTCCCAGGTAAAACAGGGGCAATCTGAGCCCATCTGAGCACCTACCTGTACTCAGACCCATAGACAGATGTCCCCAGAGGTAAAAAGGAAAGAACAGGCACCTAGGCACTAATCATATCCATTGCTTTGGTTTCCAGGCATCTCTCCTCAGAGGCCTGGATTTCAAAACCAGCATATGGCTGTTTCTTGACTCACCCATCAGAAAACATCTCATCTACCCATGGGAAACTTGCACGTTGGAGCTGTGTCAAAGCCTCTGTTTAGGAGAACCCTCAGGACCCCAGTGCCACCACTTCATTCCAAGGTCTCCATCGACACAAAAGCACATTAGGACCCATCCATAGGAGAGTCCATTTCAACTCAGCCTCCTCGGTTGCTCCCCCAGATCCAGCAGATCTAATTTGTCTTGTCTATAGGAGACAATTGGAATGCGAAGTGGGCTACCCAGCCATGCATCCTTAGAACCCTGCTCAGAATCATTGGCCTGGAGCCAAACAACAGGTCTCAATTGTCCTGCAGAAGACACTTTGCAGTTTGGAGCTTCTCACAAATCTCATCGTGGGAAAACCCCCATAGCCTCGTGATGCCCCCACTTCGTTAATGGGCCATCAGGGACAGGAACACCAACTTGAGCGATCGTCTGATCCTCGCCCTGACTTCAGATGCACGAGATCTCGATTCAGGTCTGTAGATTGTGCCATCGCTGATACAAAATCCAGAGACAAAAACCTGAGCAAGCACCTCAGACTCGCACTTTCTTCATATCCTGAAGAGTTCTTCTCATGGTTTGTAGATCGGGCCTGCCATACCTACGTCCCCAAACCTAAGCTGAGTTTGTGTTTTCAGACTTCTGTCCTCAAAGTCCTGGGCCACACACCCTCCAGGCTGGGGCCCCTGGAGCCACATATTAGGACTGTGCCTACCAATCCATGGGAATTCTGCCCATTCCATTGTCCAAAATCGTACAAATTAGGAGAAACCTCCAAAGTCCCTGAGGCCATCCCAATAGTGTAGGTCGCCCGGAACAAACAAGGGCTGTCTGACACCAGCTGATAATCTACCTCCACTTATACCATAAATGGATGTCCCCATAGGAGAAGATTGAACCAGACAGGACCCTAGGCCATAATAGGATCCATTGCCCTGGTTTACAGGCATGTCTCCTCAAAAGCCTGATTCAAATACGAGCATAGGGGTTTTGCTGAGGCACCCAGCAGAACTCATATCGTCTCCACAAGGAAACCTGTGCATGGGAGCCATGTCCAAAAAATAGGAGAGTACTTCAGTGTCCCGGTGCCACCGCCCCATTCCAAGGAACTCATGGACACAGAAACACATTAGGACCCATCCTCAGGAAAGTCCATTTCAAATAGCCACCACGGTTGCTCCCGCAGAGCCGTCAGATCTAACCTGTCTTGTGTCTAGGAGACAATTGGATTGCGAGGTGGGCTACCCAGCCATAGATCCTTAGAACCCTGCGCAGAATCATTGGCCTGGAGCCAAACAACAGGTCTCAATTGTCCTGCAGAAGACACTTTGCAGTTTGGAGCTTCTCACAATCCCATCGTGGGAAAACCCCCATGGCCTCGTGATGCCCCCCCTTCGTGAAGGGGCCATCAGGGACAGAAACACCAACTTGAGCGATCGTCTGATCCTCGCCCTGACTTCAGATGCACGAGATCTCGATTCAGGTCTGTAGATTGTGCCATCGCTGATACAAAATCCAGAGACAAAACCTGAGCAAGCACCTCAGACTCGCACTTTCTTCATATCCTGAAGAGTTCTTCTCATGGTTTGTAGATCGGGCCTGCCATACCTACGTCCCCAAACCTAAGCTGAGTTTGTGTTTTCAGACTTCTGTCCTCAAAGTCCAGGGACACACACCCTCCAGGCTGGGGCCCCTGGAGCCACACATTAGGACTGTGCCTACCAATCCATGGGAATTCTGCCCATTCCATTGTCCAAAATCGTACAAATTAGGAGAAACCTCCAAAGTACCTGAGGCCTTTCCAATCGTGTAGGTTGCCCGGAACAAACAAGGGCTGTCTGACACCAGCTGATAATCTACCACCACTCATACCATAAATGGAAGTCCCCAGAGGAGAAGATTGAACCAGACAGGACCCTAGGCCATAATAGGATCCATTGCCTTGGTTTACAGGCATGTCTCCTCAAAAGCCTGATTCAAATACGAGCATAGGGGTTTTGCTGAGGCACCCAGCAGAAGTCATCTCGTCTCCACAAGGAAACCTGTGCATGGGAGCCATGTCCAAAGCATAGGAGAGTACTTCAGGGTCCCGGTGCCACCGCCCCATTCCAAGGCCCTCATGGACACAAAAACACATTAGGACCCATCCTCAGGAAAGTCCATTTCAACTCAGCCACCCCGGTTGCTCCCGCTGAGCCATCAGATCTAAATTGCCTTGTTGCTAGGAGACAATTGGAATGCAAGGCGGGCTTCCAAGGCATCCATCCTCGAACAGTGCTCTGGAGTCATTCCATATGGGATGTCCTGGAGCTGTCCAACAGGTCTCTATTGTCCCACAGAAGGAATCCTTGAAGGGGGCATCCCACAAATCCCAACGTGGGAAAACCTCAATGGCCTTGAGATTCCACTCCCTTCATGAAGCGGCCGTCATGCATGGAAACTCCAACCTGAGCCAATGTCTGATCCTCGCCCTGACTTCAGTTGCATTAGTATTGTTTCAGATCTGCAGGGGGTACGTTCCGTGCCCTCGCCCTGAAACCCAAGTCTTGCTTGTTCTCAGACTTCCGTCCTCACACTCCTGGCCCCGAAGCCCTCAAGTTTGGCAATTCCGGACCCACAATGCAGCACTCTGCCTTCCCTCTAGAAAAAAATTATTGCCTCATGAGCTGCCCAGGCACCTTCAATGAGGATAAACCTCCACAGCACTCGACTTCACCCAAATGATATAGTCTAACCTGGGCACTAATGCACTGTCGGACACAACCTGAGCCCGGACCTCCTGACCAACACCCGGAAAGCAGTCCGCACACTGAGCATATAAGACCACCTTGTCCTTAGGTCATCCTCTCTTCCCTACCTCAGTTTTCAGGCCTCAGAACCGAGACATTATCTCCAATCACTGCCCAGGGGTGAGTTGATGCAGAAATCAGAACACCTCCTTACCCATGGTAAGAAACCTTGTGTTTGGCACGCCGTCCAACATTCAGTGTAGGAGAAACCAGCATTCACCCTGAGGCCCCGCCCATTATTGAGTGCGACAAAAGCATAACAACGCATTGTGACCCTCAGCATGAGTCCTGTCCTCTAGTAAGTCCTCTCAGTGACTGGACCATTAGTTGTCATAATGGGCTTGATATGTCCCTACGCCCCAATTTTTAACCAGATTTCTGAATATCCAGTCACCACCCCCCCAGGGCTCTACTCTGGAATCCCTAATTTGGTGGGACACCTGAGGTTAAATAGAAAACAACATCAAAAAAAAAAAAAAAAACGGACTTCTTCCATCCCAAAGAGTGACCCCAAACGCTTTGGACTGGTCCAAACCACCAGGGAGTAAGACTCGTCCATTTCCCATGACGTCACCCAGAAATTTCACGACCATGAGTGACACGATATCCAGAGACAAAAACTTGAGCAAGAGCCTCACACTCGCCCTTTTCTCAAATCCCGAAAAGTTCTCCTCATGGTCTGTAGTTTAAGTTCTGCCATACCTATGACCTGAAACATAAGCCAAGTTTGTTGTCTCAGCCAACTGTCCAAACAGCCCTGGCCTACACAACCTACAGGCTCAGGCCACAGGAGCCAAACCTGAAACTGTACTTGCCCTCTCCAAGGGAATTGTGTGTGCCCATTCCAATGGCCACATCCCTTCTAATAGGATAAATCTCCAAAGTCCCTGATCCATCTCATTAGTGGTGGCTTCCCAGGTAAAACAGGGGCAATCTGAGCCCATCTGAGCACCTACCTGTACTCAGACCCATAGACAGATGTCCCCAGAGGTAAAAAGGAAAGAACAGGCCCCTAGGCACTAATCATATCCATTGCTTTGGTTTCCAGGCATCTCTCCTCAGAGGCCTGGATTTCAAAACCAGCATATAGATCTTTCTTGAGTCACCCATCAGAAAACATCTCACCTACCCTTGGGAAACTTGCACATTGGAGCTGTGTCAAAGCCTCTGTTTAGAAGAACCCTTCAGGGCCCCAGTGCCCCCGCTTCATTCCAAGGTCTCCATAGACACAAAAGCACATTAGGACCCATCCAAAGGAGAGTCCATTTCAACTCAGCCTCCTCGGTTGCTCCCCCAGATCCAGCAGATAACCTGTCTTGTTTCTAGGAGACAATAGGAATGCGAGGTGGGCTACCCAGCCATGCATCCTTAGAACCCTGCTCAGAATCATTGGCCCGGAGGGAAAAAAAAAGGACTCAAATGTCCTCGGAAGACACTTTGCAGTTTGGAGCTTCTCACAATCCCATCGTGGGAAAACCCCCATGGCCTCGTGATGCCGCCCCTTCGTGAAGGGGCCGTCAGGGACAGAAACACCAAATTCAGCGATCGTCTGATCCTCGCCCTGACTTCAGATGCACGAGATCTCGATTCAGGTCTGTAGATTGTGCCGTCGCTGATACAAAATCCAGAGACAAAAACCTGAGCAAGCGCCTCAGAATCGCACTTTCTTCATATCCTGAGGAGTTCTTTTCAAGGTTTGTAGCTCAGGCCTGCCATACCTACGTCCCCAAACCTAAGCTGAGTTTGTGTTTTCAGACTTCTGTCCTCAAAGTCCTGGGCCACACACCCTCCAGGCTGGGGCCCCTGGAGCCACACATTAGGACTTGCCTAACAATCCATGGGAATTCTGCCCATTCCATTGTCCAAAATCGTACAAATTAGGAGAAACCTCCAAAGTCCCTGAGGCCATCCCAATAGTGTAGGTCGCCCGGAACAAACAAGGGCTGTCTGACACCAGCTGATAATCTACCTCCACTCATACCATAAATCCATGTCCCCAAGGAAAAGATTGAACCAGACAGGACCCTAGGCCATAATAGGATCCATTGCCTTGTTTTACAGACATGTCTCCTCAAAAGCCTGATTCCAATACGAGCATAGGGTTTTGCTGAGGCACCCAGCAGAACTCATCTCGTCTCCACAAGGAAACCTATGCATGGGAGCCATGTCCAAAGCATAGGAGAGTACTTCAAGGTCCCGGTGCCACCGCCCCATTCCAAGGCGCTCATGGACACAAAAACACATTACGACCCATCCTCAGGAAAGTCCATTTCAACTCAGCCACCCCGGTTGCTCCCGCAGAGCCGTCATATCTAAACTGTCTTGTTACTAGGAGACAATTGGAATGTGAGGTGGGCTTCCCAGGCATCCATCCTCGAACGGTGCTCTGGAGTCATTCCATATGGGATGTCCTGGAGCTGTCCAAAAGGTCTCAATTGTCCCGCTAAAGGAATCCTTGAAGGGGGCATCCCAGAACTCCCAACGTGGGAAAAACTCAATGGCCTCGAGATTCCGCTTCCTTCATGAAGCGGCCTTCATGCACGGAAACTCCAACCTGAGCCAACGTCTGTCTGATCCTCGCCCTGACTTCAGATGCATGCGTATTGTTTCAGATCTGCAGGGGGTACCTGCCGTGCCCTCGCCCTGAAACTTAAGTCTAGCTTGTCTTCTCAGACTTCCGTCCTCACACTCCTGGCACGGAAGCCCTCATGTTGGCAATTCCGGACTGACAATGCAGCACTCTGCCTGCCCTCTTGAAAAAAATTATTGCCTCATGAGCTGCCCAGGCACCTTCAATGAGGATAAACCTCCACAGCACTCGACTTCACCCAAATGATATAGTCTAACCTGGGCACTAATGCACTGTCGGACACTACCTGAACCCGGACCTCCTGACCAACACCCAGAAAACAGACCGCACACTGAGCACATAATACCCGCCATGGCCTTAGGTCATCATCTCTTCCCTACCTCAGTTTTCAGGCCTCAGAACCGAGGCCTGCCCAGGGGTGAGTGTGATGCAGAAATAAGAACACCTCCTTACCCATTGTAAGAAACCTTGTGGCACGTCGTCCAACGTTCAGTGTGTAGAAGAGACCAGCATTCACCCTGAGGCCCCGCTCATTCTTGAGTGCGACTAGGGCATAAACACGCATTGTGACCCTCAGCATGAGTCCTGTCCTCTAGTAAGTCCTCTCAGTGACTGGACCATTAGATGTCATAATGGGCTTGATATGTCCCAGGGCCCAATTTTTAACCATATTTCTGATTGTCCAGTCACCCCCCCCCAGGGCTCTACTCTGGAATCCCTCATTTGGTGAGACACCTGAGGTTAAAGAGAAAACAACATCAAAAAAAAAAAAAACGGACTTATTCCATCCCACAGAGTGACCCCGAACGCTTTGGACTGGGCCAAACCACGAGGGAGTAAGACTCGTCCATTTCCCATGAAGTCACCCAGAAATTTCACGACCATGAGTGACACGATATCCAGAGACAAAAACTTGAGCAAGAGCCTCAGACTCGCGATTCTCTCAAATCTCGAAAAGTTCTCCTCATGGTCTGTAGATAAGTCCTGCCTTACATATGACCTGAAACATAAGCCAGTTTGTGTTTTCAGACAACTGTCCAAACAGCCCTGGCCAACACAACCTACAGGCTCAGGCCCCTGGAGCCAAACCTGAGGACTGTACTTGCCCACTCCAAGGGAATTGTGTGTGCCCATTCCAATGGCCACATCCCTTCTGATAGGATAAACATCCAAATTCCCTGATCCATCTCATTAGTGGTGGCTTCCCAGGTAAAACAGGGGGCAATCTGAGCCCATCTGAGTACCTACCTGTACTCAGACCCATGGACAGATGTCCCCAGAGGTAAAAAGGAAAGAACAGGCCCCTAGGCACTAATCATATCCATTGCTTTGGTTTCCAGGCATCTCTCCTCAGAGGCCTGGATTTCAAAACCAGCATATGGCTGTTTCTTGACTCACCCATCAGAAAACAACTCATCTACATTGGGAAACTTGCACGTTGGAGCTGTGTCAAAGCCTCTGTTCAGGAGAACCCTTCAGGGCCCCAGTGCCACCGCTTCATTCCAAGGTCTCCATCGACACAAAAGCACATTAGGACCCATCCATAGGAGAGTCCATTTCAACCCAGCCTCCTCGTTTGCTCCCCCAGATCCAGCAGATCTAACGTGTCTTGTTTCTAGGAGACAATTGGAATGCGAGGTGGGCTACCCAGCCATGCATCCTTAGAACCCTGCTCAAATCATTGGCCTGGAGCCAAACAACAGGTCTCAATTGTCCTTCAGAAGACACTTTGCAGTTTGGAGCTTCTCACAAATTTCATCGTGGGAAAACCCCCATGGCCTCGTGATGCCGCCCCTTCGTGAAGGGGCCATCAGGGACAGAAACACCAAATTCAGCGATCGTCTGATCCTCGCCCTGACTTAGGATGCACAAGATCTCGATAGAGGTTTGTTGATTGTGCCATCGCTGATACAAAATACAGAGACAAAACCTGAGCACGTGCCTCAGACTCGCACTTTCTTCATATCCTGAAGTGTTCTTCTCATGGTTTGTAGATCGAGCCTGCCATACCTACGTCCCCTAACCTAAGCTGAGTTTGTGTTTTCCGACTTCTGTCCTCAAAGTCCAGGGCCACAAACCCTCCAGACTGGTGCCCCTGGAGCCACACATTAGGACTTGCCTAACAATCCATGGGAATTCTGCCCATTCCATTGTCCAAAATCGTACAAATTAGGAGAAACCTCCAAAGTCCCTGAGGCCATCCCAATAGTGTAGGTCGCCTTGAACAAACAAGGGCTGTCTGACACCAACATATCTACCTCCACTCATATCATAAATGGATGTCTCCAAGGAGAAGATTGAACCAGACAGGACCCTAGGCCATAATAGGATCCATTGCCTTGGTTTACAGGCATGTCTCCTCAAAAGCCTGATTCCAATACGAGCATCGGGGTTTTGCTGAGGCACCCAGCAGAACTCATCTCGTCTCCTCAAGGAAACCTGTGCATGGGAGCCATGTCCAAAGCATAGGAGAGTACTTCAGGGTCCCGGTGCCACCGCCCCATTCCAAGGCCCTCATGGACACAAAAACACACTAGGGCCCATCCTCAGGAAAGTCCATTTCAACTCAGCCACCCCGGTTGCTCCCGCAGAGCCATCAGATCTAAACTGTCTTGTTGCTAGGAGACAATTGGAATGCGATGCGGGCTTCCCAGGCATCCAACTCGAACGGTGCTCTGGAGTCATTCCATATCGGATGTCCCGGAGCTGTCCAACACGTCTCAATTGTCCTGCAGAAGGAATCCTTGAAGGGGGCATCCCACAACTCCCAACGTGGGAAAACCTCAATGGCCTCGAGATTCCGCTCCCTTCATGAAGCGGCCGTCATGCACGGAAACTCCAACGTGAGCCAATGTCTGATCCTCGCCCTGAATTCAGATGCATGAGTATTGGTTCAGATCTGCAGGGGGTACCTGCCGTGTCCTCGCCCTGAAACCCAAGTCTAGCTTGTCTTCTCAGACTTCCGTCCTCACACTCCTGGCCCCGAAGCCTTCAAGTTTGGCAATTCCGGACCCACAATGCAGCACTCTGCCTGCCCTCTAGAAAAAAATTATTGCCTCATGAGCTGCCCAGGCACCTTCAATGAGGATAAACCTCCACAGCACTCTACTTCACCCAAATTATATAGTCTAACCTGAGCACTAATGCACTGTCGGACAAAACCTGAGCACGGACCTCCTGATCAACACCCGGAAATCAGACCGCACACTGAGCACATAAGACCCACCATGGCCTTAGGTCATCATCTCTTCGCTACCTCAGTTTTCAGGCCTCAGAACCGAGACATTATCTCCAATCACTGCCCAGGGGTGAGTGTGATGCAGAAATCAGAACACCTCCTTACACATGGTAAGAAACCTTGTGGTTGGCACGTCGTCCAACGTTCAGTGTAGGAGAAACCAGCATTCACTCTGAGGCCCCGCCCATTCTTGAGTGTGACAAGGGTATAAACACGCATTGTGACCCTCAGCATGGGTCCTTTCTTCTAGTAAGTCCTCTCAGTGACTGGACCATTAGTTGTCATAATGGGTTTGGTATGACACTAGGCCCCAATTTTTAACCAGATTTCTGATTGTCCAGTCACCCCCGCCTAGGGCTTTACTCTGGAATCCCTCATTTGGTGGGACACCTGAGGTTAAAAACAAAACAACATCAAAAAAAAAAAAACGGACTTCTTCCATTAAACAGAGTGACCCCAAACGCTTTGGAATGGGCCAAACCACCAGGGAGTAAGACTCGTCCATTTCCCATGACGTCACCCAGAAATTTCACGACCATGAGTGACATGATATCCAGAGACAAAAACTTGAGCAAGAGCCTCACACTCGCCCTTTTCTCAAATCCCAAAAAGTTCTCCTCATGGTCTGTAGATAAGTCCTGCCATACCTATGACCTGAAACATAAGCCAAGTTTGTGTTTTCAGACAACTGTCCAAACAGCCCTGGCCTACTCAACCTACAGGCTCAGGCCCCTGGAGGCAAACCTGAGGACTGTACTTGCCCTCTCCAAGGGAATTGTGTGTGCCCATTCCAATGGCCACATCCCTTCTGATAGGATAAACATCCAAATTCCCTGATCCATCTCATTATTGGTGGCTTCCCAGGTAAAACAGGGGCAATCTGATCCCTTCTGAGCACCTACCTGTACTCAGACCCATAGACAGATGTCCCCAGAGGTAAAAAGGAAAGAACAGGCCCCTTGGCACTAATCATATCCATTGCTTTGGTTTCCAGGCATCTCTCCTCAGAGGCCTGGATTTCAAAACCAGCATATGGCTGTTTCTTGACTCACCCATCAGAAAATATCTCATCTAAACATGGGAAACTTGCACGTTGGAGCTGTGTCAAAGCCTCTGTTTAGGAGAACCCTTCAGGGCCCCAGAGCCATGGCTTCATTCCAAGGTCTCCATAGAAACAAAAGCACATTAGGACCCATCCATAGGGGAGTCCATTTCAACTCAGCCTCCTCGGTTGCTCCCCCAGATCCAGCAGATCTAACCTATCTTGTTTCTAGGAGACAACTGGAATGTGAGGTGGGATACCCAGCCATTCATCCTTAGAACCCTGCTCAGAATCATTGGCCTGGAGCCAAACAACA
The DNA here is from genome assembly GCF_964662115.1 of Mustela nivalis. Classification (NCBI taxonomy): domain Eukaryota; kingdom Metazoa; phylum Chordata; class Mammalia; order Carnivora; family Mustelidae; genus Mustela; species Mustela nivalis. Next base: position 9,574 of record NW_028134842.1, on the reverse strand, counting down.
GGTCTCAATTGTCCTGCAGAAGACACTTTGCAGTTTGGAGCTTCCACAAATCCCATCGTGGGAAAATCCCCATGGCCTCGTGATGCCGCCCCTTCGTGAAGGGCCCATCAGGGACAGAAACACCAACTTGAGCGTTCGTCTGATCCTCGCCCTGACTTCAGATGCACCTGATCTCGATTCAGGTCTGTAGATTGTGCCATCGCTGATACAAAATCCAGAGACACAAACCTGAGCAAACACCTCAGACTCGCACTTTCTTCATATCCTGAAGAGTTCTTCTCATGGTTTGTAGATCGGGCCTGCCATACCTATGTCCCCAAAACTAGGCTGAGTTTGTGTTTTCAGACTTCTGTCCTCAAAGTCCTGGGCCACACATCCTCTAGGCTGGGGCCCCTGGAGCCACACATTAGGACTGTGCCTACCAATCCATGGGAATTCTGCCCATTCCATTGTCCAAAATCGTACAAATTAGGAGAAACCTCCAAAGACCCTGAGGCCATCCCAATAGCGTAGGTCGCCCGGAACTAACAAGGGCTGTCTGACACCAGCTGATAATCTACCTCCACTCATACCATAAATGGATGTCCCCAGAGGAGAAGATTGAACCAGACAGGACACTAGGCCATAATAGGATCCATTGCCTTGTTTTACAGGCATGTCTCCTCAAAAGCCTGATTCCAATACGAGCATAGGGGTTTTGCTGAGGCACCCAGCAGAACTCATCTCGTCTCCACAAGGAAACCTATGCATGGGAGCCATGTCCACAGCATAGGAGAGTACTTCAGGGTCCCGGTGCCACCGCCCCATTCCAGGACCATCATGGACACAAAAACACATTAGGACCCATCCTCAGGAAAGTCCATTTCAACTCAGCCACCCCGGTTGCTCGGCAGAGCCATCAGATCTAAACTGTCTTGTTGCTAGGAGACAATTGGAATGCGAGGCGGGCTTCCCAGGCATCCAACTCGAACAGTGCTCTGGAGTCATTCCATATCGGATGTCCTGGAGCTGTCCAACAGGCCTCAATTGTCCCACAGAAGGAATCCTTGAAGGTGGCATCCCACAACTCCCAACGTGGGAAAACCTCAATGGCCTCGAAATTCCGCTCCCTTCATGAAGCGGCCATCATGCGCGGAAACTCCAACCTGAGCCAACGTCTGATCCTCGCCCTGACTTCAGATGCATGAGTATTGGTTCAGATCTGCAGGGGGTACCTGCCGTGCCCTAGCCCTGAAACCAAGTCTAGCTAGTCTTCTCAGACTGCCGTCCTCACACTCCTGGCCCCGATGCCTTCAAGTTTGGCAATTCCGGACCCACAATGCAGCACTCTGCCTGCCCTCTAGAAAAAATATATTGCCTCATGAGCTGCCCAGGCACCTTCAATGAGGATAAACCTCCACAGCACTCGACTTCACCCAAATTATATAGTCTAACCTGGGAACTAATGCACTGTCGGACACAACCTGAGCCCGGACCTCCCGACCAACTCCCAGAAAGCAGTCCGCAAACTGAGCACATAAGACCCGCCAAGGCCGTAGGTCATCATCTCTTCCCTACCTCAGTTTTCAGGCCTCAGAAACGAGACATTATCTCCAATCACTGCACAGGGGTGAGTGTGATGCAGAAATCAGAACACCTCCTTACCCATGGTAAGAAACCTTGTGTTTGGCACGTCGTCGAACGTTCAGTGTAGAAGAACCAGCATTCACCCTGAGGCCCCGCCCATTCTTGAGTGCGACAAGGGCATAAACACGCATTGTGACCCTCAGCATGAGTCCTGTCCTCTAGTAAGTCCTCTCAGTGACTGGACCATTAGATGTCATAATGGGCTTGATATGTCCCTAGGTCCCAATTTTTAACCAGATTTCTGATTGTCCAGTCAACCCCCGCCCCAGGGCTCTACTCTGGAATCCCTCATTTGGTGGGACACCTGAGGTTAAAAAGAAAACAACATCAAAAAAAAAAAATAAACGGACTTCTTCTATCCCACAGAGTGACCCCAAACGCTTTGGACTGGGCCAAACCACCAGGGAGTAAGACTCATCCATTTCGCATGAAGTCACCCAAAAATTTCATGACCATGAGTGACAAGATATCCAGAGACAAAAACTTGAGCAAGAGCCTCACACTCGCCCTTTGCTCAAATCCCGAAATGTTCTGCTCATGGTCTGTATATAAGTCCTGCCATACCTATGACCTGAAACATAAGCCAAGTTTGTGTTTTCAGACAACTGTCCAAACAGTCCTGGCCTACACAACCTACAGTCTCAGGCCCCTGGAGCCAAACCTGAGGACTGTACTTGCCCTCTCCAAGGGAATTGTGTGTGCCCATTCCAATGGCCACATTCCTTCTAATAGGATAAACCTCCAAAGTCCCTGATCCATCTCATTAGTGGTGGCTTCCCAGGTAAAACAGGGGCAATCTGAGCCCATCTGAGCACCTACCTGTACTCAGACCCATAGACAGATGTCCCCAGAGGTAAAAAGCAAAGAACCGGCCCCTAGTGACTAATCATATCCATTGCTTTGGTTTCCAGGCATCTCTCCTCAGAGGCCTGGATTTCAAAACCAGCAATGGCTGTTTCTTGACTCACCCATCAGAAAACATCTCATCTACACATGGGAGACTTGCACGTTGGAGCTGTTTTCAAAGGCTCTGTTTAGGAGAACCCTTCAGGGCCCCAGTGCCACCGCTCTTTCCAAGGTGTCCATAGACACAAAAGCACATTAGGACCCATCCACAGGAGAGTCCATTTCAACTCAGCCTCCTCGGTTTCTCCCCTAGATCCAGCAGAACTAACCTGTCTTGTTGCTAGGAGACAATTGGAATGCGAGGTGGGCTACCCAGCCATCCATTCTTAGAACCCTGCTCAGAATTATTGGCTTGGAGCCAACAACAGGTCTCAATTGTCCTGCAGAAGACACTTTGCAGTTTGGAGCTTCTCACAATTCCCATTGTGGGAAAACCCCCATTGCCTCGTGATGCCCCCCTTTATGAAGGGGCTATCAGGGTCAGAAACTCCAACCTGAGCGATCGTCTGATCCTCGCCCTGACTTCAGATGCACGAGATCTCTATTCAGTTCTGTAGATTGTGCCTGCCATGTCCTCACCCAGAAACCGAAGCCTAGCTAGTGTTCTCAGACTTCTGTCCTCAGACTACTGACCCAGAAGCCCTCCATTTTGGCAATCCAGAACTACAAAGCAGCACTCTGCCTGCCCTCCAGAAGAAAAACATTGCCCTCTGGGGCTACCAAGTAACCCCAAGTGAGGATCAGCCTGCGCCTACCTTGGCTGTACCCCAAATACATAGGCTGACCAGGGCACTAATGCCCTTTCTGACACAGCCTGAGCCTAGACCTCCTGGCCGCACCAAGACAGCTGGCCGCACACTGAGCACATCGAGCCGCCAAGGCCTTAGGACGTCATCTCTTTCCACCTCGGTTTTCAGGCTTCAGAACCTAGACCTTATCTCTATTCACTGCCCAGGCCTGAACCTAATGCAGAAATCAGAATTCCTTCCCCAGGGCAAGAAACCTTGTGGTTGGCATGTTGTCCAATGTTAAGTTTAGTTGAAACCAGTGTGGCCCATGAGGCCCCGCTCATGCTTGCTTTCCAAGCCCCCATACACACAATCCTCACCAGTGTTTGAGTTTACAGTCGCCCAGCCCGTACCTGGGGCTCTGCTCTGGAATCCCTTTCTTGGAGAGACACATGAGTCAGAAAACACGACTCCACCCTTACCAGAAAATGACCCCAAACTCTTGGGAGCTGGGACAAATCCCATGAGAGGGATAGTCGTCCATGGTCCCTGAGGCCACCTTTCCAATCCACGGCTATCCCGGACACAACATCCAGAGACAAAAGCCTGAAGGAACGCCTCCCATTCGCCCTTGTTTCAGAGGCCCAGGAGCTCCCTCTCGGGCTGTACATCCGGCCTGCCATACGCTAGGTGCCACTCATGAGCTGAGTTTGTGTTTTCAGACTTTGGTGCCCACAGCCTGGACCCACAAAACCTCCAGGCTAGGGCCTCTGGAGACACAGCGAAAGATTGTGCCTGCCCTCTCCAAGGAAATTGTGCCCAATCCATTGACCACAACCCTACAGGTTAGGGAAAAGCTCCAAGGCCCCTGAGGCCATCAATAGTGTACGCCACCCTGGACTAAGAAGGGCTCTCTGACACCAGCGGAGCATCTATCTCCACTTAGACTCTCAAACAGTGTCCCCAGAGACAGAAGGTTGAAATGGACAGGCCCCCAGGCCTAATCTGAACTTTAGCTTTGGTTTCCATGTGTCCGTCCTCAGAGGACTGTTTTCGTAGACCAGCACAGGGAGCTTTTCTGAGGCACCAAACCAAACCTCTCTCGTCTTCTCATGGGAAGCTTACTTACTAGGGATGTATCAAACCCTTCAGGTAGGAGAGTTCCGCAGGGCCACAGAACAACCAGCACATTCCAAGGTCTCCATGGACTCAAACGCACATTATGACGCATCCTCAGGAGAGGCCATTTCAACTCAGCCCCCTGGGTAGCGTGCCCCAGAGGCAGCAGATCAAACATATCTTGTGGCTAATGGCCAATGGGAATGCGAGGCATGCTGTACAGGGATCCATCCTTCGAACCCTGCTCTACAGTCCTTCCGTATCCTATGTCCTGGAGCCATGCAACAGGACTCGAATGTCCCGCGGAAGGAAACCTTGTGGTTGGGGTAACCTCCAAACTCAGCGTGGGAAAACTTTCTTTGCCTCATGAGGCCCCCGCTTCATGAAGGTGCCATCATCGCCAAAAACTCCAGCCTCAGCCAACGTCTGATCCTCAGCCTGACTTCAGATGCAGGAGATTTTGATTCAGCCTCTGCCTAGTGGGCCTGCTCTGCCCTTGGCTCCATTCCTCACCCTAGCTTGTGTTTTCAGACTTCTGTCCTCACATTCTGGGCCCACAAACCCACCCTCCTGGAAATTCTGGGGCCACAATGAAGCACTCTGCCTGCCTTCCAGGAGAAAAACATTGTCTATGGTGCTGCCCAGAACCCCAAATGAGGACCAAACAGCTTGGCCATCGGCAACACCCCAATTGCATAGGCTACCTTAAACACTGATGCTCTGTCGCAAATTGCCTGAGCCCAGACCTTCCAACAGACACCAACACAGCTGGCTGCACACCCAGCACATTGGACCAGCCACTGCCTTAGGCCATCATCCATTCCCAACCTGGGTTTTCAGTCATCGGAACCTGGACCTTATCTCCAATTCCTGCACACGGGGGAACCTGATGCACAAGTCAGAACCCCTCCTTCCCCATGGCAAGAAACCTTGCTGCTGGCAGTGAGTCAAACATTCCGTGTAGGAGAAAACGGCATGACCCATGAGGCCACGCCCATGCGTGAGGGCCGCCTTGGGCACAAACACACATGGTGACCCTCAGCATGAGTACCTTATTCAAGTAACGCCTCTCAGTGACTGGACCAAGAGCCCGCATATGTGGCTTGCCATGCCATAGGCACCCAGGACTAACTAGATGGTGTGTATTCCAGTTGAGGGAAGCCACTGCTGTGCTCTAGAGTCCCTCTCCTGGGGGGTCCCCTGAGGCAGAATACAGTACTCTTTCCTTCCCACAGAATGAACCAAAACACTTGGGAGCTTGGACAATCCCCCGAGAGGAAGGCTCTTCCTCGGCCCCTGAAGCAACCCCTACCCTGAACGGCCACTGTGAACGCAACACCCAGAGACAAATCCTGAGCGACTGCATCCCACTTGCCCTCCTTTGATATCCAGAGGATCTCCCCTCACGGACTGGAGATCAGGCCTGCCATTACCTTGGCCCCTAGCTGAGCCAAGTTTGCTTTTTCAGACATCTGTCCCCACAGCACTGGCAAACACAGCCTCTAGGCTGGGTCCTCTGGAGCCATACCATATGACCGTGCCTGCTCTCTCCTGGAAAACTGTGTCCATTCCTTTGGCCACACAACTCCAGAATATGAGAAACCTCAAGGACATCCCACTACTGGGAGCCTCCCTGGACACACAGGGGCATTCGGACACAAGCTGAGCAGCTACCTCCACGAAGGCATGCACACAGATGTCAACAGAGATAGAAGGTTGAGCCGGCCAGGCCCTTAGGCCCTAATCTCAACTCTTGCTTTGGTTTCCAGGTGTCACTCCTCAGAGGCTTTGGTTCGAAGAACAGGATATGGGGCTTTCCTGAGGCACTGAACAGAACTCCTCTTGACTCCACATGGGAAGCTTCCTTGTTGGAGCCGTGTCAAACACCTCAGGTTGGAGAATCCTGCAGAGTCCCTGAGCCACCTCCACATTCCAAGGTCTCCCAGGCCGCCAAGCCACAGTAGGACTCATCTTCAGGAGAGTCCATTTCAACTCTCCCCTCTGGGTAGCTCACCCAGGAGGCCACAGATTGAGCCGGCCTTGTCCTGACTAAAGAGTGGGAATATGAGGTGGCGTTCCCAGGCATCCATGCTTAGACACCTGCTCTCGAGTCTTTCCATATGGGGCCTCCTGGAACCATCCAATAGGACTCGACAGTCGTGCAGAAGGAAACCTTGAGGTTTGGAGTAGTTCACAAATCCCATCGTAGGCAAACCTCCCTGGCCTCATGACGCCCCCACACCCTTCAGGAAGAGGCCATGCTGGATAAAAACTCTAGCCTTAGGCTCGTCTCATAGTTGACATGACCTCAGAGCAGGAGATCTCGATTCAGCCTCTGCAGAGTGGGTCTGCCATGCCTTCGATCCCAAACCTCACGCTAGCTTGTTTTTTCAGACTTTCTTCCTCACACTCCTGGCAAACAAGCCCTCCGGACTAGGAACTCCAGAACCACAACCAGGCCCAGTGTCTACCCAACGGAAGAAAAACGTTTCCTTGTGGGGCTATCCAGAAAACCCAGATGAGGATCAACCTGCTCGGGCCTCAACGGTACCCGAACTGGATAGGCTGCACTGGGCACTCATGCTCTGTCTGACACAGCCTGAAGCCAGACGTCCAGACAGACAAGGAGACAGCTGGCCGCACACCCCGCACTCGGACACGCCATGGTCATATGCCGTCAACTCTTCCTAACCTTGGTTTTCAGATATCTGAACCTAGATATTATATCAATTCTCCATACAGCTGGGTATCGCATGCGAAAAACAGAACTCTTCCTTCCCCATGGCTATAAAGCTTGCTCTTGGCATGGAGTCACACCTTAAGGGTGGGAGAAACCTTCATGGCCCCTGATGCCACGCCCAAACGTGAGTGCTGCTTGGGCACAAATTCAAACAGTGACCCTCAGCATGAGCCCCATGTCAAAGAAAGGCCTGTCAGGGCCTGGACCAAGAGCCCGCATATTGACTTGCCAAGCACCTATGCACCCAATCCTCACCAGTGATTGATTTTACCAGTGGCCCAGCCCATACCTGGGTCTCTGGTCTGGAATCCCTTTCCTGGAGAGACACATGAGCCAGAAAACACGACTCAACCCTTTCAACAAAATGACCCCAAACTCTTGGGACCTGGGACAAATCCCCAGAGAGAGATACTCATCCACAGTCCCTGAGGCCACCCCTCCTATCCACGGCTATCCCGGACACAACATCCAGAGACAAAAGCCTGAAGGAACGCCTCCCACTCGCCCTTGTTTCAGAGGCCCAGGAGCTCCCTCTCGGGCTGTACATCCGGCCTGCCATACCCTAGGCGCCACTCATGAGCTGAGTTTGTATTTTCAGACTTCTGTGTCCACAGCCTGGACCCACACAACCTACAGGCTAGGACTTCTGGTGCCACAGCGAAAGATTGTGCCTGCCCTCTCCAAGGAAAGTGTGCCCAATCCATTGACCACAACCCCACAGGTTAGGGAAAAGCCCCAAGGCCCCTGAGGCCATCAATAGTGTAGGCCACCCTGGACTAAGAGGGGCTCTCTGACACGAGCGGTGCAACTATCTCCACTTAGACTCTCAGATATTGTCCCCAGAGACAGAAGTTTGAAATGGACAGGCCCCCATGCCCTAATATAAACCTTAGCTTTGGTTTCCATGTGTCCATCCTCAGAGGACTGTTTTCGTAGACCAGCACTAGGGGCTTTTCTGAGGCACCAAACAAAACCTCTCTTGTCTCCACATGGGGAGCTTTCTTACTGGGGATGTATCAAACCCTTCAGGTAGGAGAGTTCCGCAGGGCCACTGAACAACCAGCACATTACAAGGTCTTCATGGACCCAAACGCACATTATGACCCATCCTCGGGAGAGGCCATTTCAACTCAGCCCACTGGGTAGCGTGCCCCAGAGGCAGGAGATCAAACATATCTTGTCGCTCATGGTCAATGGGAAACCGAGGCATGCTGTACAGGGATCCATCCTTCGAACCCTGCTCTACAGTCCTTCCGTAGGGTATGTCCTGGAGCCATGCAACAGGACACGAATATCCCGCAGAAGAAACCTTGTGGTTTGGGGCAACCTCCAAACTCAGCGTGGGAAAACTTCCTTGACCTCATGAGGCCCCCGCTTCATGAAGGTGCCATCATGGACACATACTGCAGCCTCAGCCAACGTCTGATCCTCAGCCTGACTTCAGATGCATGAGATATTGGTTCAGATCTGCAGGGGGTACCTGCCGTGCCCTCACCCTGAATCCGAAGTCTAGCTTTTGTTCTCAGACTTCCGTCCTCACTCTCCTGGACCCCAAGCCTTCAAGTTTGGCAATTCCGGACCAACAATGAAGCACTCTGCCTGCCCGCTAGAACAAATATATTGCCTAATGAGCTGCCCAGGCAGCTTAAATGAGGATCAACATACACGGCACTCGAATGTACCCAAATTATATAGTCTAACCTGGGCACGAATGCACTGTCTGACACAACCTGAGCCCGGACATCCTGACCAACACCCAGACAGCTGACCGCACACTGAGCACATCAGTCCGGCCATGGCCTTAGGTCATCATCTCTTCCCTACCTCAGTTTTCAGGCTTCGGGGCCGAGTCCTTATCTCCAATCCATGTTAAGGGGTGAGTGTGATGCAGAAATCAGAACTCCTCCTTACCCATGGCAAGAAACCTTGCGGTTGGCATGTTGTCCAACGTTCAGTGTAGGAGAAAACAGCATTCACCCTGAGGCCCCGCCCATTCTTGAGTGCGACGAGAGCATAAACACGCATTGTGACCTCAGCTGAGTCCTGTCCTCTAGTAAGTACTCTCAGTGGCTGGATCATTAGATATCATAATGGGCTTGACATTTCCCTAGGCCCCAATTTTTAACCAGATTTCTGGTTGTCCAGTCGCCACTCCCCAGGGCTCTACTCTGGAATCCCTCATTTGGTGGGACATCTGAGGTTGATAAACAAAACAAAACAAAACAACAACAACAACAAAACGGACTTCTTTCATCCCCAGAATGACCCCAAACTCTTTCGACGGGGCCGAAATACCAGAGAGTAAGACTCGTCCCTTTCCCATTGAGTCACCCGGAAATTTCACGACAAAGAGGGACACGATATCCAGAGACAAAAACTTGAGCAAGATCCTCACACTCGCCCTCTTTTCATATCGCGAAGGCTTCTCCTCATGGTCTGTAGATCAGTCCTGCCA